>NW_026917389.1:0-25000 GCF_035046485.1 Aedes albopictus
GATACCTGAAGGGAAGCGCCAACGCCGTATTGGAGTTTCGACGACAAGACACCGAGCCGCTAATTGGATTTGCTGATGCTGACTGGGCTGCTGACAATGAAGACCGGAAATCGGTAACCGGATATGTATTCAAAGTTTTTGGATCAACGGTTTCATGGTTCAGCAAGAAGCAAACTACGGTGGCCATATCTTCAAGTGAATCGGAATACGTCGCCTTGAGTGCAGCCACTGCAGAGGCGCTTTGGTTGGCCGGAGTTCTTGAAGACATGAAAATCAAAGATCCGAAGACACCAGTAACCATTTTTGAGGACAATAGAGGCTGCATCGGCATGGCCAACAATTTGGAAACGAAACGAAGCAAGCACATAGATGTCAAACACCATTTCATCAGGGATCATATTGCTGCAGGACGAATCCAAGTGAAGGCTGTCGGTACTCAAGAACAATTAGCTGACGTTTTCATCAAGTCCCTGGACCCTGGACGGCTCAACGAGATGCGAAAGAATCTAGGGCTCAACGATTGAGAGGGGGTGATGACGTAGCAACCCGGAAGTCAGAAGCAATCGTTAAACCAATCACAGCAATCCTGCTTCTTTGACTTTTACTTATTCTTGTCATTCTCAAACCAACTTTTCAATAAACCACACGTTGTTAATACAAGCTCTGCGTTTATAAAAGTAACCTTGTCACTTCGAGTTGAAATACGGGCCCTGGGCGCAAGTTGTTGGTTACGCAAAAGCTTCCGATAGTTACATCGTTGGTGGAAGAATATATCCAGCTGTATTATAATGCTTGTAAACGACAGAAAATGAATCATTTCTGGAGCTCGATTTGATTAGGTCGAATGTAACATGTGTGACAAACCGAGAAAATGGCAGGTGAAGGTTTGAAAAGACAAAATCAAATCCCATTTAACAATGCAGCTGCAAAAAATCTAATGAAAATCTCTTGATGCACTTTGAATCGAGCATGAATAATATTTGCAGAACAGACTAAATTTTATGCAAAAATAATGCGCCAACGATGAGATTTATTAATTTAGGTCTTTTTGTTCGATGAGATGTATTTTTCGACCAATTGAACCAATGCCACTTCCGACCTTTTTCTGACTTGACATGTACTTTCGACCTAGCTGAATCGACCCTTTGTAGTTTGACAGGTGGCTTCCGTCTTTGGGGTTATATTCCAATCAGACTCTCTATCGATTCTTATTTACTTTCGTCAGGCTGATTCGACCCTTTGCGTGCTGTGATGGTACTTTCGACAACTTGATTACGGTTGAATTTTTAGGCAAAAACAGTGAATTTGTTTAAGAAAATTAAGTGCGGGTGTGATTTTAGTGCTTCTTCATTGTGTGAGGAATAGTTTATTATTGAATACTCTTGAGAATTGAACAGAAAACTGGCGATTTCGTGGGGGTGAACCTGATGATGTTTTGTACGTAGTTTCCTTGACCCGATAAAAAGTGTAAACTAACTGGTTATCGTTTTCAATAAAAAATACAATTACAATTACGACGTTCTGGTCATGATGATGGACTTTCGACCCACCGATTTTCATATTCAAAAAGGATTTTTATGGGATTAACCGTACATGTAAGTACTTTTTTCAGATATTGACCAATCCAAATTCCTGTGTGGTAGTGGTTTGTGTTCAGATTTCCCGTGTTAATCTATCTGTAAGAACTTTGTAAACACCTTTTGTTCTCACGTATATGGATAGGCTTGCATTAGGTTTCGTGAGATATTTTTTGGACAACTCAATACAAGCAGAAATCGAAGTGGTACAGTGAATAGCGTAAAACTACGAATGTTGAGAACAAATACACTTGTTTATTTTTATCATAAGATAACATTCGGCTTTCTACACGAAAAATGTTGCTTACGACTTATTATTAGGACGTATGTGTCATAATTAAGCTATCTTTTCATTTTGTACAAACGTCAATGAAACTTTTGCTTATAATATGTTGTATAAAAATATATTAAAAGCAGTGCTTTGAACGAAACATATAGTTACTTAAAGGGTTTCTGATTCAATCAAAACCCAGATTTCTATATTTTTGTCACTTAGGACCTAATCAAATCGAGCTCCAGATTTGAAATCGCCCTAAAGGGACATGACCATTTCTACGAAAGCATTCGCTGAATGATTCAGAGATACATCAGGTAGTCGTTAGTCATGTATTTACCAACACTCTATTTACACGCGGCTACTTTGACCCACGAGCAACCACAACAGCGACGGGCATGCATGGATCATCAAATCAACGGCGATCGCGCACGGCTTCAGCGCAGCGACGACATGTCGTTGTCGTTGCGGTTGATAGATGAGCTGGTTAACCTCTAGTCTAGAGTGAACTGTTCTTTCGCAAATACCGCTTCAACATTCCGGAAAGCAAAACATTAAACGTACCTAAACCAGTCACACACGCCTCACTCGCTCCGCTCGGGGCACCGCGCGCATGTGAGCGCGTTCCGCCCCCGCCCTGCAAGCATCGTCATCGAAGCAAACCATGCCAGGCCGCAGGAGTGCAATGCGCGAATCTGGTTTCACTATGCTCGCTTGCTGAGTTCACTGCGGCTGTCGCTGTTGTTGTCACGAAAGCGCGAATCAGCGATGGGGATTTAGCTCAACTATTTCACTTTAGCACCTTGCTGTTGCCACTGACTTGGGCACTATGGTTTCAATGGACAACTTGGCAGCAGAATATAGTTATGATTTTTCAGCACGTGGCGTACATTTATCCAATGAGGCTTGTTGAACTTCTAGCAACTCTATGAGCATCGAACAATCGTACCTCTGGTAACCGTATTTGCTGGTTTGTTTTGATTGTGCATTCCGTTTCATTCCGTTTCTTGAGCATTTTGTTATTTGAACGATGTTCAGATTAGCGGGGATCAGATAGAAATTTTCAGGTTAAAATCGGTCAAATCAATGAGGGTGTACGTTCTCCCTAAAGCCCAGTTTCGAGTTTAAAAGGAATCGCTCAAGAAAGTTCTTGACCGATTCCTGGCAGAAACTTTCAACAGTGACTGCCATTTGAATTGTCATTTCTTCGCAACTGCGTACTGCGATCGAAGAAAAACGACTTCTTGACCGATTCAGGCAAGGAATTTCCCATGCATCAAGATAGGCTGAAAATTTCCTTTTGAACTGCAAACAGTGCTTAAATCTGACTTTTGGACCACTGTGAACTGTCTCTTTATAGTTGTACGACCCGTACACCACCGTCAATAAACTTTAGAAGGCCTTTGTTACGGTACAGCCGTCCATACCGTAGACCGCTACCAAAGCGCTCGTAGGTACTGGGTGTTACACGGCGTGCATATGGTGAAGGTTTATCACAAAAAAATAGGCATCGCCAAATCCGCCGTTTTTCGAAAATATGGACTTCTAGCTTTCATTTAACGTGTTCCCCAAAAAAATCCACCGAGGGATCCCGAACAACTTTTTCAGAATACTGTTTTTCCCCATACAAAATGCACGGTTCCAAATTGGCTTCTTTAGCGGTGTTGAGATAATTCCATATTCTGAATCTGCGTGCAAAACTGAGCCGGAATCCAAATTTTCATGAATTTTGGTGCCCGGGAACCTATTTAAAAATCAATTTGAAGTTTGTATGGGAGCGATTTGTCGAATCATCCCTCGTCGCATTTTGTACTGGGTGGAGCTGTCAAACAGTTACCCAGCTGTCAAAAGGTGATTTCAAAAAATCTCTTTGAAATTGATTTTAGGTACCAAAATAAAGTTCTAAAAATCTGAAAAAAATCATAGTGGCTCAGAAAAAGGTGCTCTTTTGTATAAAATCATAAAATCGATACATTTTTCTTAATTTAAAAACCCAATTAATCCCTATTTCTACTTAACGCAAACATACCCAATTTTTGTATGAAAAAGTTCCCCCGATGGAATATTTCGATGTTGGGCTTGAAAGAAAGCAGGTAGCGTCAACTTTCACGTAGCGTAAAAATTAGCGATGCCCATTTTTTTGTAATAAATTTGTTCTACCAGACACACCGTGGTTACTCATAGCGATGTGAGATTGTATTTATTATTTAGCATGCGCGCACTTGCTTGCGTGCGCGGGCAGACCAAGTATAGGTAGGTATGTAACCGCATTTTTGTTGCGGAACGACCGGCAGGCAGTCAGTGGCGGCGGGTGTCTTTTCTGCGTTAATGACGCGGGAAAAAGGTGTCTCACCGCGCGCAATGTTGCTGCCAGCTTTTGTTGCGGATAATGTGGCAAAATACTTCCTAAAAACTTCAATTAATCCACCTGGTGGTGATGGAGTCTTTTCCTTACGTTCAATAACATTAAAATAGCGTGATTTTAGAATCTAAAACTTCATAAAACAGCCGCCATCTTGAGTTTTAGTCCGCCATCTTGGATCTCTGGTCATCATTTTGGAACTCGGAACATCTTAGCCATACTGCTTATACAGACACCCATATCGCAGTTTTGGAGCCTAAGACTTCATAAATAGCCGCCATCTGGATGTTGGTTCGCCATCTTGAATTTTGTCCACCATCATTGTTTTTCTAGCCATTATTCTTGGATTCCAAACACAATTCGTTAACCATGATTACAACAAATCGGCACAGTTTGATGTGTCGCATGGCAGGGTTTTGTTCAGTATCATATTTTGCCACTTTTGACTGGTGCTGTCTGTTCGAATCAATGAAATGGACATTACTCCGGAACGCCTGCGCCGATCCGATCCATTTTTAGTAGGATATCGAATGGCAAATATTTCAGCTCTCTCGGTTGACTTTTGCTAGGAGAAAAAGTGGCAAGTTCATTTCTATGTTTGCACAGACATACATACACACATACATACACACATACATACATACAAACACACACATACATACAGAATGACATTCGCGACATTAGATTTTTTAAGTGAAATGACACCCTGTCAGCACAACTTTGTTATACGAAGAGATAGGCAAAAACAGATTGGTGATTGCCTTTTTACGATCCCGTACCGTTGTTGGTTATTTTCACATCTGGCTCTCGCTGCTCGCTCTATAGGCTATAGACTGACTAGAGTCCTCTACATACTAGAGACAGAGAGAGAGAGGTATGGCGTATAAATGCGTTCGGCGGCGCACGTGACTATGACGACCCGTTATGATGATGGACGACGAGAGACAGTGTAGTGTGAAGGAAATGACATTGAAATGTGGTAAACAGAGCCGTCCGTCGTCATCGCCACCATCTATAATAGACTAGGACAGGACTGAGTAATGTTTGTTGACGGGTTTTGTTTTTAGATGTGAAAATTTCGAGATTTTCGAGCTTACGGTTACGATATTTGATCAAGCTGCACTAGCCGTAAAGTGCCTCGCACAATGCACACGCTTGCCCCTGTCGAAGATGCAAACACTGTGTTCTAGGCTTAAGACATTGATCGGAGTTCCTTCAGAGTTTTCCCACGGAGCGCCTGGATTTTGAATGAAGATTCTCTTGGAATGTATTGTGTGAAATTCCAGGAGAAATCTGGAAGCAATCCCGATGGAATTTTGCAAGGAATCGGACAAGAACCTTGGACAAGAACCCATTGAAGAAGAGGAAAACAAAAACTGTCCAGTAGAAAATCCTGGAGGAACTTTGTGACGAATGTTAGGAAAAATTCCGGAAGCAATCCCAGGAAAAAAACCCAGCAGATATCCAGAAAGTAATTTCGTAAGAAAACCTGTAAACAACTTTGGGACAAACCTAGGGAAACTTTTGGTAGTAATCTCAGAAAGAAATATTAGGGAACTTCGGAGTGGAACTCTGGAAGCGAGGGGAATTCCGTCTGTCGCGGCTGTTGTTTCATTTCTAGTTTTCAACAGATTATGGGCCCAGACGCACCCTGGTAAAACTTTAGAAGCGAGGAGACCAAGATGTGGTACATGTATCGGACAAGAGACGATGAGGAGGTCAACATCCGAGAAGGTGCCAGGAGACGATGAAGTTGGTGAGTGCTAATACTTGTTGAGGTACCGGAAAGCGGTAAGGGCTCCAGCACCTCGTTACGGTTTGAGGATCGTAAGGAACTAAACTGGTCGAGGTGGACGCCAAAAGCTCGAGAACGGAATGTTCTTGGCGGCGGAAGAAGCATGGAGCCAAGAGGAGTTCGATAGCTGATTCTGAAGAAGCCTGATGGTAGTAGGAGCTTGGTAAGCAAGATAAGCAAGATTGCCCAAAGGTTTATGATCGTCAGGTAAAGCTCGAGGTGAAAGCCTAGACGCAAATACCAACTACGATCGCAGGCCGATTGACAGGTCCGTGTATGCCACTGTTTACAACTGCCGAACAAAGGCGCAAAAGCTGAACTGTCATTTTCATAGGATAACTGTCAAAGGCCCTTAAAATCAGCTGATTTAAAACGTCTTCTGATTAGGCCTATTACCATAAGACGGAGTGCCAAAAAGGAAGCACCTTGTAAATACAATCACACTCGGTCAGTTGCGGCCGAATTATACAATTTCAAAAACACTGTTACACATTTGCAGACTGTCGGATGTCGGAGGCCATCGACTAGCCGACAAGTTTGTATTGCGGCGACGGCGTGGCCGGTCAAATATTATGCTTTTGGTCGAAATACAAAGTGACCGAACGTGCGAAAATTGATTTTTAACCTACTTAGAAATGTCGCAACTCAATTTGGATTAGTGCATATTGTTGCTCTTAATTAGCTTAATGATGCGCAACAGAAAAAAATAGATTCAAATTTACTTCGCAGCTGCAACTTCGCATGTGCTTCTAGCGACGACTTCGATTTGGTGGTGCGACGATAATAAGTAGTGCAAGTACAGACATGCTCAAGGCGAGTCATCGCCGCCAGTTCAGCAAGCCGGGTCACTCACACGATCGGCAAGTGACGACGCCTGCTTTGATGGCAAATAGGCGGTATGGACTTATGCACCAATTTATGCGTGCAGAAGTCCATACAACTGTGACTGGTCAGGTAACTACGTGTCACTCTAATTCGTCTTGCGTGCTTATATAGTGCTATCATATAACTGACTGGCTCTATATTGGCAAAGTAATAGCCCTACAAGCCCAAAAAGGCAAAATGCAATGCAAATCGTTACTTGGGTGACCTCTCCACACCAATCAGCACAAAATTTGTCTTGTAAACCGAAGCGACATCGTTGTTTGACCGCGCGCGCCATATTTATAAACAACGCAACAGTTTAACAAATTTCGAACCACCACACAGCCTGCTTCGGTTGTTGAACATCTGTCCGGTCACGTGTTTTTGCAGTTGTGGTGACCTATTTGAGACGGAAACGTTGTTTACCACGAGAGGTTTGTTTACCACCAGCAAGCCCGGAGAAGCGAAGGTACAGTACCGTGAACTGTGACCATAAAGATATTAATTCGCCCCTGTAAGTGTAGGTAGGTACTATGTACGTGACAAAACGGAGGTTGCTCTGGTCGCTAACAAACCGATCCGAATTACGACGACGGGAAATATACAAACTTTCGCAGGCACATGTTGTGTCACGCGGCGAGCGTGGAATATGCTGGCGGGCGCGATTGTTTACAAAACATGTAAGGTGGCACCCAACCAACATTGGTCTTTTTTTCTTTTCCGTGGCCGGGTAATCTTGAGCAATCCGCATCGCAGCGAACAAAGTATGCCATGTTGTTTCTCAATCGTCGGCTTGCTACGGTTTTATTTGTTCGCTCCCGCGCGACCCCCGCGCTTTGCATGGTCGGATTTTGTCAGGTGCGCAATGTGCAACACTACGGTTAATGCGCTTGGTTCATGGGAAAAGTGCATGCATGCTTGCAATACGTTGCAAACGGACACCGCAATTCATCTAGAAAAAAAAATCGCACATGATTTTTCTGCAATACATATTGCGCAGTTCCCACCCAACTGGACCCCTTTCGCAGTTAGTATAAGTGCGGGATCGTGAATAAAACTGCGATTTTGCATCGAATCGTTTCGGTGTCTTCTGCGCATTTATTCAGCACTTTGTAATGCATAAGTGCGCAGAAGACACCGACACGATTCGATGCAAAATCGCAGTTTTATTCACAATCCCGCACTTATACTAACTGCGAAAGGGGTCCAGTGGGGTGGGAAATGCGCAATACCTAGTCTTTGCATATCGCCAAGCATGGCAGCCTTAATCCGTTGTTTTCCTTAGAATCTTAGAACATACAAGTTTTTGTTTTCAAATATTCTTGATTTTATAAGGCTATCCATGGTGACTTACCGCGATGGGGGTGACAGCTAAAAGTGTAAACAAGGTGTAAATACAACTTAACAAAGTTTCGTCAAGTGTCGTCGGTGCTTAACAAATTCCTTTGTGTTCAACTGTCACCCCTATCATCGGATGTCAAAAGTACATGGTAAACAAAAGAAATCAGCTGATCGTATCTGTCTCATGAATAGCCTTATTGACTGTCAAACGATAAACTGCAACGATCGACGCGCCACCATTTTTCGAATAGTGGAGGGTGTAGGTACCTTTTTCGCGGTGAAGCAACACCGCGAAAAAGGTACCTGTACTCTCCAACATTCGAAAAATGGTGGCGCGTCGATCGTTCTACGCTAGCGATTTTGCGGTGGGGCGAATTGCCTGTCTCTCTGCATTAATCTATGAATTCTACGGTTTCTTAATTTTTCTATGTTTTTATGATTTGTTTGTTTCCTTTTTCGTTATTTTTTGTAACACGCTTTCTTGATTGATTTGTTTTTATTATAGAGACTTTCAGCCCTTGGCTGGTTCGTCTCTACGTAGGGTCTTGTACCATTTGGGCAGGTGTACCTATTTTGGGCACTTGCCGCTATAACTAAGTCAATTTCAAACCGATTGATTTGAATTTTTGTACATAGTTAGATAATGTACGTGCCTAATTCTATACAAAATTTGAAACCAATCGGTTTGAAATTGACTTAGTTATAGCGGCAAGTGCCCAAAATAGGTACACCTGCCCAAATGGTACAAGACCCTACACGTTTTCTTCTAAATACATTCGCTTTGACAGTGTTGCAGATTTTGATTTGGAATTTTCCGTGAGAAAGTAAAGGAGTGAAGTTTTTTGTTGTTTTTTATGCATACACACTAAGATTCAGATGTTCCAGCTCAGTAATTTTTTCACTGAGTTCAGTATTTTTTTCCATCTTTTTACTGAGTTTTCAACAGCAGATTTATCTCGGTACACTCGGTAATCGTATTTACCCTTCACCAGTAATGATATTTACCGTGCATCAGTAACTTTTGACAGTTCATTAGCTGAGCTCCGTAACTCATTTACAGAATATCCGTAAAAGAAACAACCGAGCGTACCGAGGTAAATCTGCTGTTGAGAACCCAGTAAAAAGATGGGAAAAATACCAAGCTGATCTTAGTGTGTATGTCCGTAAGAAAGCCCGTAATTCAGAAACAGTCTCAACCATCCACGAGGGATGGTCCTTTTCATTTGACGTCTTGAATCAGCTGATTTTTCGGGTCTTTGACAGTTCTTCCACAGACAAACAGACGTAACACTGGCGAAATTTTCATCGACCATGCTTTGTTCTAGGTTTTACGTTTGTTTGTACGTTTGTTTGTTTAAAAAAGTTCTATCACAGTTCTATCTCTGTGGTTCTATGGAGATGACAAGGCTGTGTTACTGTTTACGAAGGCTGAGCAATAGTTGCTAACACGGATCTGTCATCCCCATGGAAGAACTGTCAAATACCCGCAAAATCAGCTGACGTCAAATCAGGCCAAACATTTCAATAGGTCCTATCTGCATTTGAGAGGCTCTCTTTTTTCACTTTCTCTTTCAATTATTGCAATGTAATGGTACACTTTTCAACTATTTTTGCAGTATAAATCAAAAGACGATTGTTTTGACCATCGTTCAATGCAAGGAGACAATGATAATACAAATAAACAGCTGAGATATTAACGAAAGAGAGGGAAACCAAAGAGAGCCTCTCTTCTGCAGATAGGACCTTTAGACATGTTTGGCCTGAAATGGAAAGGCCCATTGACGAAATTTAAATAAAACAGCAGACCTATTTCTGTAGTGTTGGTCTGAGTGTCGCGGACTGACTCAATATGCTCTCTCATCGGGAGCCAAACATCGGGAGCCAAACATTGAAGATGGAGGTTATGTTAAACCTTGTTGAACCTGTGTGAGTGATCGAAGAGTATTGTTATCTAGGTGCTGCGGATATAATCAAAACTGTTGTCACAATATCTCCATTTGCCGCTGTCAAGCCGTTGAAAAGCGAGGAGAAGGATAAACATTGTTTTCAGCCTATTTCAGCTAATTTTGTAACAACTATCCATCAAAATTTCCATCGCGAATGGAAAATAATAAACTTTGAACACGAGAACTAAATCGGAATAATGGTGGATTGATCATGTTTACCATTTCCGAACAGCGTCGCGACGGCGTGTTTGACAACCGCGCTGAGAGAGGTGGTTGCAAGAAAATTGAACGCTCGTGCGTGTTTACAAGCTGTGTGCAGGGAGTGTGTAGGTGTGTGTTAGCTAGCTTGAAAAATAAAACCGTTTCTATTGGCACCACCTAGGTGTTGGTAATCGATTGTATTGCCTTTTATTAGAGTCCGGCGGCGGTCGTACACCCGCAAGGCATGCAGCCGCAGTGACACACGCCGCGCCAGGCAAAGCAAAAGAAAATATGTTCACGCCCAAAACAAAAGCACGTGGGTTTCGTGAAGCAGCAGATGTTTTTGAATGTATTTATGATGAACGGTAAGAGTGGCTCAGTGAGATGAGTGTGCTGGCTGTCAAATCCCATATAATGGGACAAAAACTTCTATTGGAATGTGGCAACGCTATTATGATTAGTAACTGTCGCGCATATAGCCTGTGCATGCCGGCGGGATCGACATACGAATGACACTAATTAGCCTGTGCATGCCGGCGGGATCGACATACGAATGACACTAATGAGTGGAGCTTTTTTGTCGACCATTTAAAGCTTTCAACAGTGTTCGACGTTCGATCTGGCTGAAATTCAATTCGACCGTTATTTTTTTTTTGTCAAATCAGCTTTTATGGTTGCGGTAAACAGAAGCATTTCTGATTCCTCCGTCTCAATTGCAAGTGATTGCAAGATTCTTTGTAAAAGTGTTTTGAATAGCGAATGAGATTTTTCAAACCCCCGAAATTAATGTATTTGGAATATATTACTTTGGGATAATTTATAGATTACGACGCTAAAAATTTAAACGTCTTATTTTTGGCGTAGGTGTATTGAAACTATCGCCAATACATATACATATTTAAATGCCATAATTAATCGTTATGTGAAACAAACGATTTTCTTCTTGTCTCACCCAGCGCCAAGGGCGTAGCCAGCTTTTCGGTCAGGGGGGGGGGGGGGCAAGTACCCTTAGCAATTTTTTACCTACTAGCTTTTATAACTAAACGCATTACGATGGAATTGATTATAAAAGCATTATATTCTCAAAAGCATTATTTAGTCCTTCAGCTTTCACGCTGTTGTATTTTGTTCAATTCGAAAAAAAAGCTCACCTGATCTACACAAATCAACGTGATGTGATAGTGGGGACCAATTTCTGAAACATTAAGGATTTTAATTACTCGTGCATTATTTTGTTCCGTTTTTTTATTTTGTAAATGTTTACAAAACAATCATAAGAAATTATAGTTGAAATCTTTTGGAAATTACGAACTTTGAGGACAAACCTAGAATTCCCCGGTTCCTTAATGCATCCCTTTTAAATAATCTTCCAATACTTTTCGCTAGTGGAATTTCTCCTGGATGAATTCCTGGTGTGATTCCTACAGGAATGCCTGGAAGAAGCCCTGTAGAGTCCCTAGAGGAATTTCTAGAGGTATTTCTGTATGAATACCTGGAAGATTTTTTGAAAGTCTCCTGTACAAATTATGGGAGGAATACCTAGAGAAATTTCTGAAGAAATCTCATGAGGAAATCCTAGAAGAAATCCAAGATGATTTTTTTGGGAGATTTCTTGGAAGAATTCTTGGAGAAATCTCTGAAGGAATTCCTGGGAAAATCTCTAGCGAGAACCCTGGAGATACTTTTCAACAAATTCCGGGCGTAATTCCTGTAGGAATTCTTGGATAAGACCCAGCCGGAATTCCTGGAGAAATTTCTTGGGTGAATTCTTGGAGCAACCTCTGGAAGAATTCCTTAAGAAATCTCCAGAGGAATTGTGGGAGGAATTGCTGTGGAAATTTCTAAAAAAAATCCGTTGAGGATTTCCAGGAAGAACCCGTGGAGGAATTTCTGGAGGATTCCCTGTAGGCATCTCTGGGAATATCCCAGGAGATATTCGTGGAGGAATCCCTGGAGGAATTTCTGGAGGAATGTCTGGAGCAATCCCTGAAAAATTCCTGAAAGTATTCCCGGAGAGTTTCGTGGAAGAATCTCTGCAGAAATCCGTAGAGGATTTCCTGGAGAAATTCCTGCAGGAATTGCTGACATAATTTCCGAAGAATGTCCAGGAGCAGTTCCTGGAGGAATTTCTGAAGAAATTCCTGGGATATTTTCTGGAAGAATTCCTGGAGATGTTTCTGAAGAAGTTCCTGGATAAAATCCTGGAGGAATTCCTTGAAATATTCCTGTGGGAATTGCTTGAGAAATCTCTAGAGGAATTCATGAAAGATTTACTGGGTGGATTTCTAGAGGAATCTCCAGAGGGATTCTATAAAATTTATATTTCTATTATTTTTCTATTTCTGAGTTTTCCTTGAGAAATTCTCGAATCAATTCCTGAAGGAATCCCTGGGGGAATCCTTGAAGAAATTTGTGGAGAAATCCCTGCAGGAATTCTGGAGGAATTCCTTGAGAAATCCCTGAAAAATTCCTGAAGGTATTCCAGTAGAATTTCCTGAAAGAATTTCTAAAGGTATTCCTAAAGGATTTCCTGGAAGAATCCTGATGGAATTTCTGGAGAATTTCCTGGAGGAATCTTCGAAGAATTTCCCGGAGGAATCCCTGAACAAACCCCTGGAGAAATTCATGGAGAAATTTCTAGAGAAATCCCTGAAGCTATTCCTGATGGAATCTCAGGAGAAATTCCAGGAGGAATCCTTAGAGGAATTGCTAACATAATTTCTGAACGATGTCCAGGAACAATTCCTGGAAAAATATTTGGAGGAATTCCTGAAAAAAATCCTGGAAGAGTTCCTTGATAAAATCCAGGAGGAATGCCTGGAGGAATTCCTGAAGGTTTTCCTTAAGGAATTGCTGGAGGAATCATTGAAGGGATTTCTTCAGGAATCTCTGAAAGAATTATTACAATAATTATTGGATAATTTTCTGGGGGAATCTCTAGAGGAGTCTTGGAAGAAATATCTGAAAAAAGGGCCCATATAGCCGAGGCGGTAAACGCATGGGTATTCAGCATGACCATGCTGAGGGTGACAGGTTCGATTCCCGGTCGGTCCAGGATCTTTTCGTAAAGGAAATATCCTTGATTTCCTTGGACATAGAGTATCTTCGTGCCTGCCACACGATATACACATGCAAAATGGTCATTGGCAGAGGAAGCTCTCAGTTAATAACTGTGGAAGTGCTCATAGAACACTAAGCTGAGAAGCAGGCTTTGTCCCAGTGAGGACGTTACGCCAAGAAGAGAGAGAGATCTGAAAAAAAAATCCTGAAAAATTCCTGGAAGAATTTCTATAGAAATTTCAGGAGGAATTCTTGGAGAAATCCCATTGGAGAAATTCGTTGAGAAATCCCTGGCAAAATCCATGAAGAAGTAACTGCAAGATTTTTTAGCGGAATTCCTGGAAGAACCCTTGCAGAGATTCCTGGAGAAACCCCTGGAGGATTTCCTGGAGAAATCCTTACGGGAACTTCTGGAGAATTTCCTGAAGGAATCTTCGAAGGATTTTCTAGAAGAATCCCTGGGGAAATTCCTGTAAAAATTCGTGAAGAAATCCCTGAAGCAATTCATGAAGGAATCTCAGGAGAAATTCCAGGAAAAATGTCTGGACATGGAGGTATCCCTGAAAAATTCCTGAGGATATTCCTGGAGAATTCCTGAAAAAATCCCCAAAAAAATTTCTGAAAAAAAATCCTGGAGAAAATGCTGACATAATGTCTGTAGGATGTACATTAGCAATTCCTGGATCAATTCCTAGAAAAATTCCTGAAGAAATTCTTGGAGTAATTCCTGGAGAATTTCCTGGAGGAGTTCCAGGAGAAATTCGTGGATGAAATCTTGGAGAAATGTTTGGAGAAAATCCTGATGGTTTTCCTTTGGGAATTGCTGGAGGAATCCTTGAAGGAATTCCTGGAGGAATCTCTGGAGGAATTCTTACAACAATTACTGGATAAATTTCTGGGGAAATCTTAGATCTAAGGGTTAGAGAAACCCTGGGAGAAATATTTGAAAGAAAAACCCCTGAGAATTTCTGAAGGAAACCCTGGGGAATCATTGGAGAAATTCGGAGAGAAATCCCTGGAAAAATCCCTGAAGAAGTTCCTGGAGGAATTTTTAGCGGAATTCCTGGAGGAAGATCTGGAAAAATTATTGGAGGAATTTCAGGAAAAGTTTCAGAAAGTATTCCTAGAGAAAATCCTGGAAATAATTTCTGAAGGAATCCGTGACGGCTTTCCTGGAGAAATTCCTGGACGAATTGCTGACATAATTTATAATGGAATTCCTCGATTAATTCCTGAAAGAATCCCTGAAGGAATTCCTGTAGCAATTTCTGGAGAAATTCCTCGCGGAGATCTTGGAGAAATTTCTAGATGAAATCTTCGAGGAATGCCTGCATGAATTTCGGGAGGAATCCCAGGAGTCCCTGACGCCATTCCTAGTGGAATATCTGGTGGAATTCCTGGAGGAATCGCTGAAAAAACCTAGACAAATCTCTGCAAGAATCCAAGGAGGAATCCCTGGAAAATTTATTGGAAGTATGCCTTGGAGAATTTATGATGGAATTATTGGAGGGTTCCCTGAAGTAATTTCTGGAGAAATCTTGAGAGGAATTCCTGTAGGAGTCCCTAAACCATATCTATGGAAGAATCCCTTGAAGAATTCCTGGATTAATTTCTGTAGGAATTCCTAATGAAATTCTTGGAAAAAATCCCGGAAGCAATTACTGAAGGAATCTCTGGGGGAATGTCTGGAGGAAACCGGGAGGAAACCCTCGAGGATTCCTTGGAGGAGTCTCTGAAAAAAAAATGTAGAAATTCTTAGTGGGATCCATGAAGGATATCCTAGAGGAGCGCCTGTATTAATTTCTGAAGGAATCTCCAGAGGAACGCCTGGAGAAATCTCTAGTGGAATTTCTGGCGAAATTTCTGGTGGAATCTCTAAATGAATTCCTGTAGGAATTTTTAGAGAAATCCCCGCAGGAATTCTCAGAATTCCCTATAAAAAATCCTGGAGGTATTCCAGAAAAAAAAATCGTGGATAAATCTTTCAAGGAATTTGTAGAGGAATACCAGGTATAATTCTTGAAGAAATCGCAGATGAAATTTTATGGAGAAATTCTGGAGGAATCCTTAGAAGAGTTCCTGAAGAAACTCCAGATGGAGTCCCGAAAGCAGTTTCAAGAGCAATGCCTAATGGAATCTCTTAACAGTTCTGGAAGTACTGAATCAATTCCTGGAGAAAATCCTTACGTACAGAATACAAGGAGGAATTCCTGAAGAAATCCCAAGAAGAGTTCCTGGGAGAATCTTTTGATGAATTTTTAAAATAAGTTGTTCCAGAAAGAATCACAGAAGCAATTCCCGAGTTAAACCCTGTAATTCTTGGAGGAATCCCTAAAGGATGAAATGCCTGTAGGGATTAACGGAGGACTCTATAGAACACTCCTGGAGGAATCTCTAGAGGCATTTCTGAAGAAATCCCTAGATTAATTTTAAGGGGAATCCCTGTAGTAATTCCCAGAGGAATCCCTGGAATAATATCTGGAGCTATCTCTGAAGAAATTCGTGGAAGAATCCCTTGAGAAATTCCTGGAGGAATTCCAGTAATAAATCCTGAAGAAATTGCAGATGGAATCCTTAGAGGAATCCTGAAGGAACTCTACGAAGAGTTCGTGGAGGAACTCCTTGAGGAATCTCTGCAGGAGTTCCTAAATCACGGAAGCAATCCAATGAGGAATTCCTTAGGAAATCCCAGAAAAGCTTTCTCATCAAATTCATGGAAGAATTTCTGTTGGAAAAAAATATGAAGGAATCCATGTCTACAATATTTTTTGGAGGAACTCCTGGATTTTCCTGTAAGGGTTTCTGGAAGATATTGCAGCTGAAATACTTCGAATTATTCCAGATTGAATTATTGGAGCAATCTCTAGTGGGATTCATAAAGGAATATATGGAGAAGAAACCGCAGAAATCTCTGAAAGAACACTTGCAGAAATACCTAAAAAAAAGGTTGACATTCCTTTGGGAATCCCTAAATAAATTCTTGGAGGAATCCTTGAAAAAAGCACTGGAATAATCACTGGAGGAACCTCTAATAATATCCCATGAGAAATTCCCGGAGGAATGACTGGTGAAACTCATAGAAGAATTCTTGAAAAATTCTCTGGAGCAATCTATGAAGGAATCACCGAAGAAAGCTATGGAAAAAATCCTGGAGAAATTCGTCGATGCATCCTTGCAGAAGTATCTGTGGGAGAAATTCCTGAATCATTTATTGGAACAAACCCTGAAACAATCACTATCGGAACCCTGCAAGATGTTCATGGAAGAATTCATGAATGAAAAAATCCTGGAGAAGTCCCTTGAGGAATTTTTGAAACAATCCCTGAAGAAGTTCTTGAATAAATGCCTCAAGGAATTTCTGAAGGTGTCCTCGAAAAAATTCGTAAATAAATCCCAGGTATTTAGCTCTTAGCATGACGTTTGTTTGAATTGAATACAAGTGAAAATTCGTGTATCAGCAGCACATAACTGCACTCTGCAGGAGCAAAGTCCTTCTTTTCTCTACCAGAACCAGTTTCGGCGTATCTGAAAAATTTGGCATGCTGTTTTTGTATTCCATGAATAAGCATCACAAAATTTAGCCATTCAACCAAGCTTATTATTTGGTAAAATTCATAAGATCGAAGTGGTTCTCTTGGATAAATACTTGGCGAAATTTTCTGAGGTTCTCGAGTAAAAAAGGTTTGATAATTGTGGATAAAAACTTTAATTATTAGAATAGTTTATTTTTTAAGATATTTTTTCTGGAATTCTGAATTATCGATAATCTTTGAGTTGGCTCGAATTAAAAAAAAATCTGGCTGCCAGGGGGGGGGGCATGCCCAGCCCCCTGCCCCCCTCTGGCTACGCCCATGCCCAGCGCATCTACAATGGGGGACCATTCGAATTATTCTATTGTTATACTTGCCGTAACTGCTTTTAATTACGTAAAGAACATAAGGTGAATATATAACGAAGCCACACCTCGAATTTTCAAGAGTACAAATCTGAAAAACCGAATATCGGTTTGCTCTGAAAAGTTGATCGATTAATTACCCGCTGGTAGTGACCAAACGATCAACTTTTCAGCGAAACCAACATTCGGTTCTTTAGATTTGTGCTCTTGAAAATTCGAGACGTGGCTTCGTTATATGTTCACCATAACGATTGATTATGGCATTTAAAATCGAAATATTTTCAATCTGGATTTAAGTTTGGAAAATATCAGATAAAGAATGAATCATTATTAAATTATTAAAATTTAGAGATTAGTTTTCAAACTTACTAAAAATGTCGCGCCAATAACGAGAATCTTGGGGTGAGTGATTTCTCAAGAGTGAATCACTGACCAATTTATAAGTATTTTTTTGTAATTTGACGGTTTTGTACATCTTTTAGCAAGTCAGAAAAAAATCGTTTGTTCCATATAACGATTGATTATTGCATTTAAATATGTATGCGTTTTATTGACGATAGTTTCAATATACCTACGCCAAAAATAAGACGTTTAAATTTTTAGCGTCATAATCTATAAATTTTCCCACACGCTAAAACTGCTCAGCACTAAAATGTGAAAGACCTACTCATAAATGCATAATTTCCATCGCTCATAATATGTGTAGGAGTTATATATTCACAAAATCTGCTCGTACAGTACTCTAGATGCGAAATGGCTATACTTTTTGGTTCGCCAAGGTCACTAGTAAACCTAGCTAGATTTCCATACAAAACAAAATTGAAACGTTAACGATTTTGTGGACGCAGGAGCAGATTTTGTGAATGTGTAACTCTTACACATATTATGAGTGGTATGGAAATTATGCATTTATGAGTAGGTCTTACACATTTTAGTGCTGAGAGGTTTTACTGTGCAATAAGTAATATATATATATATTCCAAATACATTAATTTCGGGGGTTTGAAAAATCGTACCCGCCATTCAAAACACTTTTACAAAGAATCTTGCAATCACTTGCAATTGAGACGGAGGAATCAGAAATGCTTCTATTTACCGCAACCATAAAAGCTGATTTGAATAAAAAAAAAAAAAAAAAAAAAAAAAAAAAAAAAAAAAAAAAAAAAAAAAAAAAAAACCGTCGGATTGAATTTTAGACAGATCGAATGTCGAACACTGTTGAAAGCTTTAAATGGTCGACAAAAAAGCTCCACTCATTAGTGTCATTCGTATGTCGATCTCGCCGGCATGCACTGGCTAATTGTCGGTTTTCCCCCTTATCGAACGCGACCATCGCCAGAGTCGTCGCCAGCCAGCTGGCGGGAGTCTGACGTTTCTCCGATCTCACTAACCCGCAAACAGCAGCAGAGGTGGTGCTTGATTCGTCGTGATGATTCAGAAATATTGACTGGAAGTTGGCAGCACGTTTTGTTGTGAAAGCAACATACAATATCTGGAGCCTGATTCTGATTTTTCTTGAGAGGCATAATACTGAGATTCAATACAACAACAATGTGTGGAAAATGTAAACAATCCATTATTGCCCGTTGCGGAGATATATAGGTTCCGGCGCAAAAAAAATGATTAGGCTTATTTTTTGCGTGGGTGCATTATAATTGTGTGTTTTCAATGTAACACTATTGCCAAAGGTGCACTCAACAACGCAGCGTAAAATATTCCCCTGCATGCGGTCTGTTTTTATATCTGTGGGCCCACGCAAGAAAAATTTACGCAACTTATTTTCGCACAGGGGTCTAAACAGGTGGAATGTCCACAATATTGCTGAACGAGTTCGGTGTTCCGTTGTTCTTATTTTGCCAAACAAATTACCGAATTTAATTTAATTGTGTTTCTATGCCGTCTCTGTCTTCCCCATACTTCGTTCTATCTGCCCTGTCTGTTCAGAACTCCTGTCTGTCCTATCCGTCCGAGCTATTTTGTCTGTTCTGTTTGTCGATCCTACCTGTCCCGTGTCTTCTGTTTGCGCTCTCTGTCCTGAAAGAAAGGGCAGCTGTTCTGTCTGGCTAATTAGGCTTATCCGTCCTGCCTGGCCAATTTAGCTGGTCTGTCTCTGTTTTACTATTTTAACGGGTCCCGAGGTCTATCCTATCTATCTTGTTAGTCATGTCTGTCGTGTCCGTTTTCTCTGTAATATCTTTCTCTATCCTGTATGCCTTATCTGTATTGTTTGTCTTGTCTTTCTTGACGGTCCTACCGGACCTATCTATTTTGTCTGGAAAATCTATCCTATCTATTCGGTTAGTTCTGTCTGTTAAATAAGTCCTGACTATTCTATCTGGCCTGCCTGTATATCCTATCTGGCCTCTCTGACCTGTCCGCCTTATCTGACCAGGTTAGCCCAGCTGACCTGTTGGTCCTGTCTGACACACAAGTTCTGTCTATCCTGTCTGTATTGTCTCGCCAGTTTGTACTGTCTGGCCAGTAGGGTCTGCCTCTCCTGTATAATGTTCAATCAGTGTATCCTTCCTCTCTGGCTAGTTTGACCTGCCAGTTGTCCGACCTGTATGTCCCGTCTTTACGGTCAGCACTGTATGCTTTTCTGGCCTGTCTAGTCTGCATGTCCTGTCTGTTCTTTATGTTTCTGTATGTTTTGACTGGCTTATTTATCCTGTCTGGCTTGCTTGTGCAGTCCGTTCTACTTTTCTTGCTTGCCAAGTCTGCCAGTTCAGTTTGCTGTCTGTTCTGTTTGTCCTGTTAACTTTGTCTGTCCTGTCTGACCTGTTTCTCTTGTCTGAAAATCTGCCCTGTCCATTCAGTCAGTTCTGTCTATTCGGTAAGTCCTGACTGTTTGACTTGTTCGTTTTATCTGACAATATATCTGCCCTGCCTGACCTGTTGGTCCTGTCTGCCCTACATGTTCCATCCTGTAAGTCCTGTCTGTTTTGTCTGGCCTGCCCCTCCTGTGTGGCTAGTTAGGCCTATCAGTTGTCTGACCTGTCTTTTCTGTCTGTAGGGTCAGCTCAGTATGTTCTGTCTGACCTGTCTAGAATGTCTGTCCTGTCTTACCTATCTATACTATCTGCTCTGTATATTTTGACTGGCTTTTCTGTCCTATCTGTTCTATCTTGTTTACCCTGTCTGTCCGTCCTGTCTGTCCAATTTCATTCTGTCCTGTCTATCCTGTCTGTCTTTTCTATCGTGTCTGTCCTGTCTGACATGTGTCTCCTGTCTGTAAAGTCTGTCCTGTCTGTTCGGTAAGTCCTGAATGTTCTGTCTGATCTGTCCGTCTTATCTGACTAGTTTAGCCTATCTATCCTGTCTGTCCCTACATGCTCTGTCTACCCTGTCTGGCAAGTTTGTTCTGCCTGTCAGTTGTCTGACCTATCTGTACGGTCAGTCCTTGACTGTCTAGTCTACCCAACCCACTGACAGGCATTGTTGTCAACATCTCTTTTGTTCAAACGGCCCCAAAATGTACGGTTCAAACGAAATTGGGCCCCTAATGTCACTACTGTCACTCCATGTTATAGGTATAGAGTTTTGCATCGAAATTTAACCTCAATTTTCTCTCCGAGAGAGAAAAGAACGGCAACGAATGGGAATCAAAACAAACCACCGGAAAATGTCAAAATTCGCGTGAGAGGGAAAAGGAAGGGACGAACGAGAATGAACCGAACGTTCATTCGTGACGTCACCTTGCAAAATTCAATAGGCGTGTCAATGGCGTGAGTCTACCTGTCCTGTCTGATCTATCTGTCCTATGTGTTCTATCTGGCGTGTCTGTTCTGTCAGCCCTATCTGCACACACACTATCTTGTTTGTCTTGTCTGTCATGTCTGTTCTGTCTAAGTATTCTATGTGTCTTATCTGTCCTCTCTGCCATGTCGGTTATGCCTGTCCTATTTGCCCTAACTGTAGGATAACGATTAGAACCTGGGTGATGAAGCGGGACCTGACCTGATTGATGTGGTAGATCAAGACCTAAGGGTTACATCCTGCCAGATGAGGCTGCTAAGGTAAACCCAGAACGGTGAGGTTCAACCTGATCGATGTGTTTCCGTAGGTTCTACGGATGAGAGGACAGGATCTGGATAAGACTCTAGCAGGAACGATAAAGAAGATCCTGTATGTGGTCGCAGAACATGGAGTTGAAGGTGAAGTATGCTCTGTTCACTGAGTGACAAAGAGAACCGGCGAAATCTAAACAGTGAGGTAGAACCACCGACTAAACCGACGTGCCACTCGATTCCGGAACATGACCGAAAACATTACACGATAAATTAAATAGCAGTGATCGCAAATGTCAAATTAAAAGTGACGTTTGGCCTGTCATGACATCTAATGCAGCCGACGTCGCGGCGTCTTGATCAAACGCTTTGTAAACAAAAACACGTGATGGCCATTATTATCAATATGTGGCTTCGCGTTGCTTCTGAATGAAACATTATGGGTTATTAAAGCATTTTAAGAAGTATTAAGAATCGAGTTAAGATTTTTTTTTGTTTCTTTTTATTTGTGAATTTTGAGTTGAGAATATCTCAACCTGAAAATAAATAAATCCGAACATTGGTGGCTGTTAGCACCTGCACACTACATTCCCATCGGATTGAGCAAGCGTCGTGACGATGTTGCTGCTTCTGCTAGCTGCAGCACGGCGAAGGCATGACAGGGCATGACCACAGACGAATTCTGCATTAACATGTCTAAAGGGTCTAACTCGTTTTGTAAACAAACATTGTTTCTGTCGCTGTAGGGCTTATCTCGATCCACCCACGCATCTGGAGGCCGTTATCAGAAAGAACGAAGATAGATCTTTCTGATAACGGCCCCCAAATGCGTGGGTGTATCGAGATAGACCCTACAGCGACAGAAACAATGTTTGTTTACAAAACGAGTTAGACCCTTTAGACATGTTAATGCAGAATTTTTCGTTTGTGGCATGACCACCGACGACGGCGTCGCCACGGAACACAAACAGGCACTCTACATTTAAACCAATCAAAGTATGAAATTCTATGAGATTATTGAGTTTTTTACGCTCCCAAAATGTTTTGTTTTGAACAGAATTCGTGAATTTATCTTTTTTTAGTGAATCATGAGGAATTTTGGTAATGTCTATAAAATAAACAGCATTATCCAATGCTTAAAAAATCTGTTCATTCCAACACAACTATGCGTGGCATTATTTGAGAGTGCTCAAAATATTTCGGCTAAATAGTTCTGAACCACAACCAACAGATGGCGCTAGTTTTCAACGGTTTTAATTTTAAATCTTTGGACGAGAATTTCATGAACCTTTGCCCTACACACCCAATTTTTTGAAACGTTTCCAGCACAAAAAAAAATCAGCAAAATAAATTGCTGAATTTCAGCAATTTTTTTTGCTGAATTTCAGCACAACGTTGCTGATCAACTGTCAAAATTGCTGGATGGTTCAGCAAGTTGAAAAATAATTGCTGATATTCAGTAAATTCGCATTGCAATGAAATCAGCACAAAAAAATCAGCAAAGTTTGCTGAATACCAGTAAAAAAAATTTGGTGTGTAGCAAGCACGTCGGTTCGTCGGTGGTAGAACCTTGAGTAAGTATAACCACCGGCGAACTGACGTGACAGCTAGAACAAACAAATTCAAATTTGTTGTCCGCGACGCTATGATGAAAAAAAGCCGAATACTACCGTTACCTCTATAACGGTTCGCGTTGGTTTGCTAGCTTGATTCCAAACCCCCGTGTGTTCATATAGGAAGAGGTTCGCGTCTGCGCTGATTCGACAGAAGGGTTCGCTCGCTTGGCTGGTCAACCGTTAAATACGGTCCTAAAATTAAAGACGAAATCTCGCTTATATTGAATAATACGATCAAGCATGGTATACTAATCGGAATTGTACTTTACTCGAACTTGAAAAACAAAGGAATAATGAGAAAATTCGAAATAAGTAAAATGGTAAATAGTTCTACTTTGACATTTGAGGTCAACCTTGTGTGACTGAGCTCGACATTTTTCGCACTGGGATTTCAAAAATGTTATTCCTATCTGATATACACGGTGAAAAAAATCACTCAAAGTATGTGTTATAAGCTAGGGACGAGACAGAAGGCTAAAAATATAAAAATTATATATTTTCAACTACGGTTAATAAAAATGTCAAAAAATGAGTAAATATGTACTCTTGAACCGTATATTGTGGTTTAAAACAAGAATCCCGATAGGACTTTAGGAGCCTAATAGGGATAGGGAGGACAGTTTTGAAACACCACTGTCACGTCGGTGGTATAACTACAATAGTGCTGAGTAAGTATAGGTGAATCCAACGGAAGCTAACGATCCCTCCGCATCTGGTGGCAGGAATGAGAACCCTATGAAAAACGGGGCTCCGCCAAAATTTCACATGACGCAGCATAGGCAAAGTGCACTTTTTTCACTTTTTCATATCGAATTCCGCATCGTAGAGAAACAAACGAGCACTTTTTGGAAAGAAAATTTAATTCTTTTTCAGATGCGCTTAGATCCGGTAGGTACTTACGAACAATTTATGTGATTAATTTGAGGAGCTCTTGCTATGCCTCCGGCGGGCGATCTTCCGGATTTTTTTGTTAGCTGGCCAATCCGGTATCTGTCGGCATGGGCATCGAGATTGATGATATTAGAAGCCAATGCAAATGGAAAATAGCAACTTCTAGAGCAAAAAATGAGTAAAATTTGACGACAAAAAATTGACCTTTTTATGTAAACAAACGATTTTCTCCTTATCTCACCAAGCGCCTCTACAATTGGGGGTCATCTGGATTAACGTATAACTACAATACGACAATATGATAAAGGAAATTGTCGTAAATCCAAATCAATATGCTGCCGAATCTACGCTGACACGGAGCGCCGCACGTCTCATTTCATTGATTCGTTAAAGGCCCCTGGCATCAATGAATTAAATCGAGCCAACATCTAATTGCCTTATACTCATATTTGGTTAAATAGAAACGAGCGTGTAATCAACAAACGCTGCTTTTGTTTAATGTTGTGAGCCACACACGAAAAGCACCTTCACATTGCGTGTTTGCTGGGTTGCTTTATTCAAATAATTGCATGCTCCTCTTCCCGTACATTGATATTAATGCAAGTTTTTTGTGTTTTGTGATCATAAAAGGTGGAAAAAATGTTTCCGAAAATTGATCAACAAACCAAAATAAAAGTTAAACAAAAAGTAGTTGATGTTTTCACATCTGACAGTGGGCGCTATTTACTGTCTACCATAATTTCAATGCATTGAGTTCTCCAAATTTTATCTCACGAAACCTAATGCAAGCCTATCCATATACGTGAGAACAAAAGATGTTTACAAAGTTCTTACAGATAGATTAACACGGGAAATCTGAACACAAACCACTACCACACAGGAATTTGGATTGGTCAATTGATATAGGGATAAGTGACATTTCAACACACGAACACAAGCGTGAATTTTTCCATACACAAAAATGCACGCTAATTCAAAGGCTATTCAGATTGCATATGCAAATATTACCCAATTGATTTGGGTAAAACGGCTAAATAATGATAAAATTAACAGCCGGGTTAAGAGTGCACATATTTTCCCCCAAGTTTCACAACAACATCTACAAAAGATACACGCACACATTTGAACGTGATTACCACTATAAGGCTATCTGACGTTTGATCATCTTTCT
>NW_026917390.1:0-25000 GCF_035046485.1 Aedes albopictus
GCTGTGGAAAGAATTCTCAAAAGAATTGCATGCGGAATCTGAATGCAAAGGAATTACCAAACGATTTTCCAAAGGCCATGCCATGTTATCTATGGAATAGGACAGATCGGTGCAGTACTAGATTTGTAGTAATGAGCTGAATTTTAGTATGGTGAGAAGGTCAATTCTCCGTTTCCGCAATGAAATAGTGCAAAAAGCGTGGGTATTATGAATCCTTACCTAATTTGATGCTGTTTGAGCAAAACTTTGGGCATCAGTGTTGTTGTTTTCTCCATTTCTTGCAACATAAACAACATACCTATCCAAGGTTTGGCTCAAACAGCATCAAATTAGGCAAGGAATCGTAATACCCACGCTTTTTGTACCATTTTATTGCAGAAACGAAGAATTGACCTTCTCACCATACAAAAGTTCAGCTCATTACTACAAATCTAGTACTACACCGAATGTGCCCCATTATTGAAGAAATCATCAAAATAAATTCATCAAGGAATTTCAGAAATAATTCTCGAAGGAATCGCTGAAAGATTCTGCAAGCAAACATCACAGGCATTCCGGAAGAAACTGCTGCAAGAATTCAAATATCGATCAAATAATCTGTCAGAAGAATTCTTTTAGGAATTACAGTAGGTATTGACAATAGAATTTCCGAAAGAGTTTCCAAAGGAATTTCCGAAACAAGAATTCTTCGAAGGAATCCAGAATGGCATAAATAAAGAAATTCCCAAAAGATTTTCCAAAGAAAATCCCGAAAAAAATACAGAAAAATGAAAACATTAGATGAAGAGTTGCTAAAAAATTGAAATTATCAAAAAAAAATCCTTAAAAATACAAAAAAAGATTGGCAAAGAAACTCCCGAAAAAAAACGGTGCAATTTCTAAAACAATTACCAATAAAATCCTAAACAAATTCCCCAAGCAGTTTCCCAAAGAATTGCCAATCAAATTTTCAAAGGATGTACTGAAACATTTTTTTGATAGAAACCCCAAACCTGTTATCGAAGAAATTTTCAAAGAAATTCAAAAGAATTGCCGAAGAAATTTGCCACTTCGCCTTAAGGCATCTAAATCTCGTTAGACGATTGCAAAACAATTTCAAAGTAATTTGAAATATTGCTATTTTCTATAGGCTAATCGAAAGAGTTAATTTTTCTGAGGATGACACAATTTTATTGAGTTTCAATATCTTTGTTTTGATGGTAAAGTAAAAAAAAACAGTTTAAATTTCCGTGGATAAAAGGTACTTCAATCGATTAAATGGCAGCACGCCCCGACGAAAAAAAAAAATCTCCATACAAACTTCAAATGGATTTCAAAAATATTTCCCGGAACCTAAAGTTTTGAAATTTTCGATGAACATTTCGATTGTGTAATAAGTGGAGACTTCCTTAACATGTACTGTGAAATCTTGTAACGAATATACGTTGGAACCCCACGTTTGGGAATTTTAATTCGAAAAATAAAATGGAACATTACCATTAGCGTTAGAATAAAGCGAGTCGCACAAATTCGTAGGTGATACAGTCCTAGACCGCTGTTATGGGGGTTGCCTCCTTCCCGTCCGAACCAAAGCACAAAGATTTGGGACTAATCTCTGACTCTTAGATAAGACTGACGCGATCCTCCAATAGAACTGTCCTGGCCACGTTCTTGCGACTGCTGAGGGATGGGAAAGGATGGTTCGTTTTGGACACCTATGGAAGATGTAGACAGCTCTACGATTTCTCGGGCCTAAGTGTCACGGGAATTTGGGTGTTGTTAGTGGAAGGGTAAACTTCAAAGGATACGTTTGGTCAACGTTCAGGCACACCATTGTTAAGCTGCTTCAAATCAGTTGTCTGCTCAATTCATTCTGGTTTCCTCGTCATCTTGATGGCATTTGGTTGAAGTTTCTTCCCATTTTTTTTTCGGAATTTAGTTTGGGTCGGGAAACGAAGAATTCTTCCAACAATTTCTTTTACGGATTTGTTCAGTCTTTTTATAGCCCAGTTGTAGTTCGCAGTTGTTTCCAGAGTTTCTTGCAATGATCTTCCGGAGATTTTAAAACTTTCTCGAGACTACTTCTCCCGAGCTCTTCCCGGAATCTGTACCGGAAATTGTCCCGGAATTCTGCGAATTTCGCTTTTCCAGGTAGGAGTCAATTCGGAATATCTCCTGGGTGTACCTACGGAATTACCTGTAAGAAATTCCCGAAGAAACATCGGAAGGAATCCATGTGAAATCTTGCAACTCCGAGCAAATCTCTTGAAGAAGTCTCGAGATAAGCTTCAGAAGAAATAATGAAAAAAAAAACAAGAACATCTAGCAAAAATAATTCTCGATGTAATTCAGCGAGGAAATATTAGGAAAATTCCAAAAGGAACAACAGGCAAAATCTCACGAGGAACTTAAAGAAAAATTCCGGAAAAGTCGCTGGAAGAGCTTCTGCAGAAAAACCACACCCAAATCCCGAAAAAACACTTAGAGAAATTCCTGTAAGAAATTCTGATTCATTTTGGAAGTATCTCCGGAAGAAATCCAGCAAGCAACCCTTGAGCCATATTGGAAAAATCGCTGGAAGAAGAACCGGTGAGGTACTCCCGGGAAAAACTACTGCAGAAATCCTGAGAGGAACTCAGGTGAAAATTCCAGGAACTACAACTGTCAGAATTTCTGGAAGGACCACCGGAAATTTCGGCAGGAGATCTGAGGCCAATGTGGAAAAGCCTCTGAGTAGAACATTGAGGGAACATCCTAGAAAAATCAAGAAAAACTCCAACAAATCTTTAGGAAAAAAAAACCTTTGGAGTGGTGGTTGGAGGTATGTAGTAAAAGAGAGCGTTCGTGTCAAAATGTTACTTAGCTCGGTATTGTAAATTGATTGTAAGGGTTTCGAATAACATAACAATGAAACTGTCAAAAATTGATTTGCAAAAGCACAAATTTCTTGTCATATTCTTAATTTTTGAAAAAAAATCGTATTTGATGAGTTTGATAAGTACGAATAATTCTCACAATTGTTTTGGAAAAGTATTTTTAATACAAATGATTGTTATCGTGAAGATTGAACCGACAATACAAGTTTCCTGCATTATACGTAATTTGGTGCATATTTATTAGTTAACTAGATTCATACTTCTCACAATTTTCCTAGAAAACTATTCTCCATGCAAACGAAACTGTTTTCATGCAAACAAAATAAAGGGCTGTGAAGATTTTCAAGTCTTTGGAAGGAACATTTCCAAATATTTCTATGTAATATATTTGCTTCAGCAATATGAGAAATTGAATATCAAAATATTGAAGTGAGGGAAATAAGAAGTTCAAAAATACTGTTCCTATTATTTTGAGACATGGAAGGTTGGTGTAAGAGATTTATACAATGGCAATTTATGTACTACAAAAAACAACGTTTAGCATTTTCAAAAATTATTCATTTTAATATCATTTTACCGTGGGGTGCCCTAATTTCACGCGGGTCGAAAAAGTATAACTGAAGTGAAATTTGGACAATTGTACAATTAGTTTTATGAATCTGATCTCTGGCACCCCACGGTACTTAGAAATGGAGTACAGATCGGTATTTCATTACAAAAATCATACTGAAAGCTACTAAAACTGGCACCCCCTAGGAAAACATCCTAGATACGCCAATGCTCCAGCCCAGCTTCAGTTGGCTGTAAACGTTCATTTTGGCAACATCGGTTGGCGCTTTAAATTGGGTCACGGTAAGGTTTAGAGGACTTAGTAGATGAGAATGCATTACAAATAAGTGCTACGAATTCTTGGATGTGGTACAACTCGAATACACATTGTGCTAAACAGCTAGTTTTAAACGAAAGTCTTCCATGAGGTTTTGAAACGGTATTCTATCCAACCTTCTATACTTAAAGATTCGAAGTTAGTGCTATCTACCTAAGTATATTATTATTTTTTTCACGTTACATGACTCTCTATGATCTACTGCTATGAAATTTCTATATGTTCACATTATCGAACTAGGCAACTATGGCGCTCAAGTGTTGCAAATAAGCCTTTAAGCCGCTTTCAGCTGCTGTCAATTCCAGTCATGCTTGCATGCAGCTCTTTACAGTAACCTTGAATAAGCAATAGCATCTACAGTGTAACACAGTTATTTTCCTTTTTCCTCCTCAGTGTGGCTCAACAAGGCGCGTGTCCACAACATCGAAGTGTTGGAAAATCTCCTGGAAAACCGCCCGAAGGGAACGCCCCTGCTGACCGTCTCCAATCATCACTCGTGCTTCGATGATCCCGGCATGTGGGGTAAGCTTTCTACCGCTGCTCACGCAAACATCACACTTTCTAGCCACCTCCATTAAAATTAAAATCTCTTTTCGGAACTTGCTACGTGTGAAAAATTGTAACATCTTTATTGTGTTGCCATTTCATGTTAAATGTGTAATAACTGCACGCATCACGCCGTCGCAGGACTGCTGAGGCTTCGTAAATGTTTTCTCGTAGCTGCCTAGAATCGAACCTCCACCAGTAACGTGTCCGTTTTTCGATCGTTTTAGGATTGCTCAAACTGCGCAACGTGTGCAACCACAACGTGATCCGGTGGTCGATGGCCGCCCATGACATTTGCTTCACCAACAAGTATCACTCGCTGTTCTTCATGTACGGTAAGTGTATTCCGGTCGTGCGGGGAGCTGGAGTGTACCAGCCGGCCATCGATCTGTGCATAGAGAAGCTGAAGCTGGGCCACTGGGTGCACGTGTTCCCCGAGGGAAAGGTCAACATGACCAAGGAAGATCTCAGGTGAGGTGGAAAAGTTGTTGTCATAGAGAATTTTGAAGTTTTTCAACACGTATTTTTCCATTTTAGGTTCAAATGGGGCGTAGGGCGGATAATCTACGAAACACCCGTTTTGCCAATCATCGTTCCCATATGGCACATTGGGATGGAAACAGTGCTTCCGAATGAGCCGCCGTATTACCTCCGGTTGGGTAAGAAACTGACGTACAACTTCGGTAAGCCGATCGATTTGAACTCTGTGATGGAACGGCTGAGGGCGAGCCCCGTTTCGGAGGAGGAAGCGCGGAAGATCATCACTGACAAGATTCAGGAGGAGATGATGGTGAGTTGGTATTTTTCACTTAGGGTTAAATTTACTTCGTCAGATGCGCTGATTCCCGTTATAGCACATGGAAAATTTCCAATAATTAAAGATATTCCCACTTACCTTTGCCAATGATACATTAGATGGAAGCAAAAATATGTATCAATAACCAGCTCCTATACTGCCGTGAATCGCATATCAGTCCCATGTTTGCTGGGTTTCCTATGCAAATGGGACAGATATGCGATTCACGGCATTATAGCACTGGAAATCGAATAATTACGAAAAAATTCGCTTTACTTAATACTTCTAATTTTTTCTCGTTTTGCGTATGATGAAAGCAACCAAACCAAAGCAGCAACTAGCCGAATTGTTCTTCATCATTCTTCAATTCTCACTTCGCCAGATTCACTTATAGAACTGACTTTCACTACACATCCCACAAAAACTCTATGGTACTTGAGAGGTGGGTTTCACTGTTGCAGAATGCAGCAATTATTGAAATAAATTGTTTTTTCCCGTCGGTAAATTGTAAACAACAAGTTTTCTTCGTCCCAGGAAAGATGCAGGCAAATGTGTGCGTGGATTTTCTGCATGCGAAACATCGTATTTCACAATCACTGAGAAAGGTTCTTCGTTGCACTCTAATGGCTTTTTATGTTCTGATTTGCCAAATTATTATCAAACTAACAAAAATATTATTCGAAACACTTTGGTGGTTATTCAATTTTAACGCTTTCTGCTTAATAGTACTTTGGACACATGATTTGATTTTGGGTTGCGAAGAAGTTGACCGACTTTTCTAATACAAACCATAATTTTTGATCATCCTATGTACCATAGTGTCACGTAGACGGTGTAACGGGAATGGGGCACGTTCGGTGTAATAGTAGATTTGTAGTAATGAGCTGAATTTTAGTATGGTGAGAAGGTCAATTCTCCGTTTCTGCAATGAAATGGTGCAAAAAGCGTGGGTATTATGATTCCTTGCCCAATTTGATGCTGTTTGAGCAAAACTTTGGATAACTATGTTGTTTATTTTGCAAGAAATGAAGAAAACAACAACACTGTTGTTCAAAGTTTTGCTCAAACAGCATCAAATTAGGCAAGGAATCATAACAGCCACGCTTTTTGCGAAATTTCATTGCAGAAACGGAGAATTGACCTTCTCACCATACTAAAATTTAGCTCATTACTACAAATCTAGTACTTCACCGATCTGTCCTATTGAATTCATGTTGTGACCGAATAGACGTGGACTAGATGGAAATATAATTTGAGGGACAGATAGAAATTCCCCTTACGAAATTAAGGATCTTGGATAATGGCCACTTGGGCTATACCATTTTGCATAATTCTGCAAAGACTAATCGTTTTTGTTCTTTTATGCTGTACGTACATTGATGTGACCTATCCTAACCGTAGGCTCTACGTAAACTAGGCAAGATTAAACTCTTTACAATCACAAAAAAGAACAGCAATTAAACCAGGTCGGTATCGATTGGAAAACGCCAAATGAGAGGATACACAGAATACACTGTGTAAATCGCATAATGCAAAACCATATAGGTGAAAACTTAAACTAATCAATGCCACCTTAATAATCCCGCTCTTATTCAGCCTTAAATTTGAGACTAAAGAAGGGCAGCTGATTGTCTGGGAGAAACACAAGATCCACTGCGCTTTTGTTCCGGTTATCAAAATAAGGGCAAAATACTGTGGAGGGTGCACTAGTATTCAATAAGCTTCGTTTGTGATTAGTTTTTTATTAGATTCTCCTAACCATTCATTTCAAGGTACGGTAATCATAAATTCGCATAACACTATGAATTAGGGGTCACTTGAATAGTGGGGTCCACTGAAAAAGGGGGTCCGTAGTGTTAGTCTTAGCCAGTTGAACTAATCGCTACTGGCACTACACAGCTCTCTAGGCTGACCGGAAAAAGAAGTTAACTCTTTCCCGCCCATGGCGTCTGTAGAGAACCATAACTTTGAACCCTGAAATTAATGAAGTTTTTTGAATGTTTTTAATTGTAAATAATAATAATACATGTTTTTGTTTTTTTTTTTCAAAATGCTGGAGCTTCGTCAATTTCTACCCGATTTTTTTGAAGTCGTCCTCAAACGATCATAAATTGGTGCAAGTTTATTATACTCAAGTGGCCATGCAATATCCGGAACCATTCCGGATTGTGTTTGGGTCAGAAGGTTGCCAAAAGTGAATATTTCGTTCGTTAATGTGTTTGAACCATCGATTTTCAGCAATTTTTTTGTTGCGAACAGTGAAACACAACTGCGATAGGCAGATTTGAATAAGTTGACCCATCCGGATCCCCGTAACAGATTCCGCGGGGTCTCACTGGGACACTTCTGGTTTTCAACCTAAACATGCCGTGAGACATATCAATCTTGATGATTTCGAATGACTGTGTCAGAAACGCCCGATCGCCCAGTCGGAAACGATACACTCAAGTCTGTATCAACTAATATGGCCATCCCGTAACATCTGGCACAGGTTCCCCGGTGGTGTCATCGGGGACATTTCTGGTGTGCAACCAAAACATGCCGTGCGACTTACAATCTTCATGATTTCGAGAGAATGGGGCAGAAATAATTGACTGAAGCATGTAATATCTTATATGGCCGCAGCGGAATACCTGAAGCAGGTTCCGCGGGGGACTTTCAATCACAATAGCACACGAAAAAAAACACTTAGCCATTTGGCAAAACGTGATGTTTCTCTTTAAGTATGCGCATACAAATTCGATGTTTTGCCTTTCTCGTACACCAGAGTATACGAGTCATCTCAGTGATCCGGACGGCACCGGTAGAACTGGCCGTATATAAAACTGAACCAAGCCCCATCATACGACACATCAAACTGCGCCGATTTTGTAGCCTTTATCATAGTTCACGAATTCTATGCGGAAATCTACACTGGAGACTTGAAAATCCACGATGTCGGCGGCTCAAAATTCAAGATGCCGGCTATTTAACCCTAAAAGGGATACCTTCATGGCCTCAGTTTCGTCACCTCGCTGAGTGTGTTCCATCAAAGACGAGCTCTGAAAGGCGCCTGGGGTCCAATGGACCCCAGGTATCCCTTTTAGGGTTAATAAAGTTTTTGGCTCTAAAGCCATGCAATATGGGTATATTTGGTATGAGGAAGATGTCCGGAGTCCAAAAATGGCGACCAGAACATCCAAGATGGTGGTCTAAAATCCAAAATGGCAGCTCGAAATTCAAGATGACGTCTGTTTGATAGAATTTTAGGCTTTTATTTGGTATAGATGTCGGGAGTCCAAAAATGGTGGCCAGAATCAAGGGGAATGACATCTCCTTTGCTAACCGGAAAAATCCGCATTTATCCGTTACTAACCGTCGTTAACCGCGTCTAACTTTTGCTTGGTTAGCAGCGGTTAGCGACGGTTAGGGACGGATATATGCGGATTTTTCGGTTAGAAAAGGAAGTGTCATTACGCCTGACCAGAATCCAAGATGGCAGCTGCTGAATAAAGTTGTAGGCTCTGAAAAAAATGGCGCCTAAAATATCCAAGATGGCGGTATAAAATCCAATATGGCGGCTGCAAAACGGTGAGTCGATAAGGAGAGCGTCCAACATAGCTCTGGTCCTCACAAGTTCCTACCTCATGCTTCCACGGGTCAAATGATGACAAAGACCGCCAGCTAAGAGTTGTGTGCTTAGCTGGTAGTGCAGCCTGGGCACTGTTGTCCTTCTGACTTCAGCTAGATTGAGGAGGTACGATCCGAGCGTCTGTTCACCAAGGAGGTGCGGCTCAAACAGCGTCTGTCTGGCATCCAGCGGCTGAGTATGAAATGCTGTATTGCGTCAGCTATACCTAAGAAGGCAGCCCCTTCAACGCATGTAGGCAGCGCGGCCCCGGTAAGGTAGCCTGCTGAAAACCTTCAAACACCCAGAAAAGCAATAGTAGAGTAAACGGATTGATTCAACGGCAACAGACCCGGCAACGAATAAAGGACAACGATTGGAAAGTCGGATCTTGGAACGTGAGAACTTTGAATGAACCCGCACGTGTTGGGCTCCTGGCTCGTGAACTGCGGAATGTCGGCGTTAATGTGGCCGCTATCCAGGAGATACGCTGGCCCAAAACTGGAGAACGCGAATTCCGAGCGGTGGATCCCATCGCCAACACTTCATTCAAGTACCACATCTACTACAGCGGCGGCGATAAGGCAGAACGCGGAGTTGGCTTTATAGTGATCGGGAAGCAGATGAAGCGAGTTATTCGGTGGAAGCCGATATGCGACCGAATCTGTGTGTTGAGGATGAAGGGCAAGTTCTTCAACTACAGCCTGATCAGCATCTATGCGCCAACGAACGACAAACCCGATGACATGAAGGATGAGTTCTATGAGAGCCTTGATAAGGCCTACGGAGAGTGCCCAAAACAAGATGTCAAAATAGTCATCGGAGATGCAAATGCGCAGATCGGCAAAGAAAGTTTCTTTCGGCCTGTCATTGGAACGGAAAGCCTTCATTCTGTTACCAACGATAATGGTCTGCGCCTTGTGACATTCGCTGCTGCTAGAGGGATGGCAATCAGCAGTACCTACTTCGCACGTAAGAATATCCGAAAACACACCTGGCGACACCCGAGTGGTGACACTTGCTCCCAGATAGACCACGTGCTGGTCGACGGGCGACATTTCTCGGACGTCATAGATGTGAGGTCCTACAGAGGCCCGAACATCGACTCGGATCATTATCTTGTAGCCGCTAAAATTCGGGCGCGATTATCCAGCGTCACGAGTTCAAGAAACAACAGCACGATGCGTTTCAATATCCAGCGCTTGTCAGCCGAAGGGGTTGCTGCACAGTACCATCAGAAGCTAGACGAGAGGATAGGAGAGAACAACGGATCTGGAGATGTCAACAGCTTGTGGGGAAGTATCCACGAAGCAGTGACAACAACAGCGCAAGAGGTGATTGGTACCGCTCAGCGACGCCAACGTAATGGTTGGTTTGACGAGGACTGCCAACGAGCGACGAACGAAAAGAATGCCGCCAGAAGTCGAATGCTAGTGGCCGGTACCCGGCAGAACAGAGAGCGGTACAGGGTTGCAAGAGCAGAAGAGAAACGAATCCACCGCAGGAAAAAACGGCAACACGAAGAGAGTGTTATTGCTGAAGCGCAGGAAAGTATGGACAGGAATGATATGCGGAGGTTTTATGCAACTGTCAATGGCGCGCGGCACAAGACTGCGCCAGTGCCCGCCATGTGCAATGACCGGGAAGGAAATTTGCTGACAGACAAAACAATGGTGGCAGCCAGGTGGAAGGAGCACTTCGAAGATTTGTTGAATGGTAGCAGCGAAGGAGCACCCAGGAACAGGATTAACATAATGGATGACAGTCAAGCAGTGGAACCACCAACACTGGATGAGGTTAAAAAGGCCCTTAAGGAGCTGAAAAACAGCAAGGCTGCTGGGAAGGACGAGATCCCGGTCGAACTTCTTAAGCACGGAAGCGAGCAGCTACATCAATCAATCCATCAGATTATTATAAAGATTTGGGAGGATGAAGAATTGCCCACTACACTGCGGCCACTTTCTATAGCCGCACCCACGATTTCGCACTTCTAGCAATTTTTACGATTCAATCGATATGTGGAACGATGTGTATCAACTAGTGTTTGTAAAATATATGATTTACATGAATAAGTATTGTAAACTATTTGTTTGTTAAGCGAAAAACACGTTATTTCCATAATTTGGGCGACCATTTTCTATAGCCGCACTACGGGTTCTTCTTCGGTAATCTGATTTTTTATAAGAAATCATTTGATCAAACTGTCTCAAATGACAAAATTAAGCAAATTGGAAATAAAACTAACGAAAAGCAATGAAAAAATCAACCAATTAGTTTTCTTAGTACAAAAAACTAGTTAACTTTCACTATTTTTACTTAAAAGTTCTCTTTAAATCACAAAAACAATATTTTAAGTTGACAAATATATTGTATTGCTTCCTATCGGCAATATTTATTTGAAACATGATTTCTTGGATGATTTCTATAAGATTTAAGGCTGTAATACCAATTTAACAACCACTTTTCTGGAACTTTAGAATTAAATTTAGCCTAATATTCGCTTTATTTGGATGAATACGCAATATTTATGACATTATATCACTGAAAATTCAACTAAACAGTTGCTAATGATCCTCATGAATACAGATTTAAATAATCCTAATGTAGGCAAGAGCTTAATTTTGGGCCAGCACTTCACTAAATTTAGCCCAATTTTACAATTTATGATATAAAATCAACCAGAACTACGGGAAGACTACAATCATAACCCCTTTCTTTTCTTTTGCCCTAAAATGAACAGGAACATCTATATTTGAAATCTTTTGATAGAAACACATCATTTTTACTTAACCAAATATCGTCAAATTGACGGAAAGTTGGATAAAACCTGTTATTACAAATCGTCTTCATAATTTAAAATATTCATCTTATGTTTAAATGGTAGCGAAGACAATGCTGACCTTCCAAGTTGAGTTTGATGAATTCCCGAAGTATCTTCATTGTATATTGATGTTGTATACGATGTCTTTTCCAAGTTTCATCAGGATTGGTACACAAAAACTTATGAATTTTCCATTTAAAAGCTTAAAAAATCGATTCTTTTACAATTTAATTAGATTAATAAGCGTTATACGCAAAAAATTGAAACCGGAAGTATAATGCAATGATTGTTTTGAGTCAGCAGCATTTATTCTTGAGATTTAATTCGATTTTTTTTAGTTTTTTGGGATATCTTTAATAACTTATCCATAAAACACCAGTTTACCAAGTCTGTGCCCTATTTCTCGTATTAAAAGACCTTAATACTTAAGTATTTCGTTAAACTTCTTTGGTTTGGTCTTGATAAACTTTATTTTGTCGTTTAAAGCAGTAATAATGAGCATACTTTATGATAAAGCAGCTGATCTAAGGAAAACCCGAAGTGCGGCTATAGAAAATGGTCGCCCAAATTGTCGAAAAACTGTATTTTTGATATGGAAAATATACACATGAAGAAAGTTATGCTTACAAACATCATATTTTGCAATAACTATCAGATGCATATTGTTTTCCATATCGATTCTATCTTTGATATTGCTAGACATGTGAAACTGAGGGTGCGGCTATAGAAAGTGGTCGCAGTGTAGTTGGTTGGATGGCCTCATATGCCCAATCTACAAGAAAGGGCACAGACTGGAGTGTGCCAATTACAGAGGGATTACCCTTTTAAACTCGGCGTATAAGATACTGTCGCGTGTCCTGTTCAACAGACTGCGACCTCTTGAGGAGTCCTTCGTCGGCGAATACCAGGCTGGTTTTCGTGAGGGCCGATCAACGACGGATCAAATGTTTACCCTGCGGATGATCCTAGATAAATTTCGGGAATATAACTTGCAGATTCACCATCTGTTCATTGATTTTAAAGCAGCGTACGATTCAGTGAAAAGAAATGAGCTTTGGCAGATAATGTCAGAACATGGTTTTCCGGCGAAACTAATTAGGCTGATACGCGCAACGCTGGATGGATCAAAATCAAGTATTCGGATCGCGGACGAAGTGTCTACGTCGTTTGTGACCTTGGATGGATTGAAGCAGGGGGATGCTCTTTCAAATTTATTGTTCAACATTGCACTCGAAGGAGCGATTAGGAGGTCAGGCGTGCAGAGGAATGGCTCTATCATCACACGGTCGCACATGCTCCTCGGTTTTGCGGACGATATTGATCTCATCGGCATCGATCGTAGGGCAGTGGAGGAAGCTTATGCTCCTCTGAAGAGAGAGACAGCGAGGATAGGCTTGACGATTAACTCTACCAAGACGAAGTACATGATAGCGGGTAGAAACAGAAGCAGGCCTAGTGGTGTTAGTGCTGAGGTAGTGATTGATGGGGAAGTGTTTGAAGTTGTTGAAGAATTTGTTTATCTTGGAACACTTGTGACATGTGACAATGACGTTTCCCGTGAAGTGAAAAGGCGTATTGCAGCTGCGAATAGGGCCTTTTACGGATTGCGTAGCCAGCTTAGGTCCCGTAACTTGCAAACGCAAACAAAATTCGCTCTGTATAAGACGCTGATTCTTCCGGTTGCCCTCTACGGTCACGAAGCGTGGACGTTAAAGGAGGTAGACCGAAAAGCTTTTGGAGTTTTTGAGCGCAAAGTGCTGCGGACAATTCTCGGTGGGAAACAAGAAAATGGAGTGTGGCGCAGACGCATGAATCACGAGTTGTACCAAGTGTACGAAGAGGCGAATATTGTGAAACGTATAAAATACGGCAGACTTCAGTGGGCTGGACACGTAGTGCGAATGTCGGAAGAAAGAATAGCGAAAACAATATTCAGCAGAGAACCCGGTAGAGGTAGGCGGCCGCGAACTCGCTGGCTGCACGCGGTTGAAGAAGATCTACGATCCCTACACGTTCGGGGAAACTGGAGGAACATCGCCCAAGACCGACAAAGATGGTGCTCTACTATACGCTCGGCATTGGAGTAAAGTTACTCTGTAGCCAACAAGGTAAGGTATCAAGGTATGGCGGCTGTTTAACAGAGTTTTAGGCTCTAAAATCATGCAATATGGGTCTATTTGTTTTGGGGAAGATATCTGAAATCCAAAAATGACATCCAGGATATACAATAAGGCGACCTATAATGATAGTGTCATTCCCCTGCATGCCCTACTTCCTGATTGTTTTTTTTTTTCTAGTGTAAATTTGAAGGTGCATCACCTTGCTTCCATCAAAATAAAAAATGTGGTATACACCTCGTCTGCGATTCAAATGGCTGATACCAGCGTTGCGCGTATCAGCCTACAAAGTTTCGCCGGAAAATCATGATCTGACATTATCTGCCATTTCTTTTCACTGCATCGTATGCTGCCACTGTTTGTCTGACAATTTTGAATAACAACATAAACATTTGTCCCTGTCGTCTATTATTTCAGGTCCTCAAGGAAGAAACCGAGCGATTACATTTCGACTACATTAAGAGCAGCTGAGACGTGGAGAAGGGCTCGGAAGGGGCCGATGACTGATATAAGAAGCAAAAGACATTCGCACCATCCAAAGTGTCATCGTAACTGCTGTGCATCGATGCATTCGACGAAGGAGATGGAGTGATCTGTGGGAAAAGGATGAACCATTAACGCTTACACAGTTAATTTTACCCTACTTATTATATGTCATTATTCCATCCAAACCGGGAAAGTTCGCGATTCCAAAATGATATTGTTTCCAATCTTGTCATAACTTTTATTCACATACCTGCATAGGTCAAGCATACATCTCTGCGGCGTTGACCTAAAACCAAAGGTCGGTCAACGAACGTTTGCCATACCTCTAATACACCTGAATAGCCTTTCTAACTCACATCTTTGAATAAGCATCAAGTAAGTAACATGCATTTGCTCCATCCATTACGTAGAAGAGTATAATAGTTGTATAGAAACAAAAGTGAAACAGATAAGATGCTACATATGATGATTCACCCGCGCCGTTTTTCTAGTCATCTTGGAATGTTTGGCGCACTGTTGACAACGATTAAATTGGACCTGCTTGTTAAAGTTAATGAATAGACAAGGAATCTACTTAGAATGAAGAATGGTCGAAGAGGCTTACCAAACCCATAATTGTTAAGGAAAAGTTTAAACGATGAAATTGGTTTAAAGGTTCCTTTTTAACTATTGGTAGGTACTTTTAGTACACTAGTTCATTTGAAGGTTAGATGTTGATAAGTGACACAATTTATAGCTAGATTTATCATTGTAATGTTATCACTATTACTGCTAATAAGTAATTATAGTTGAATTTAAAATTCAAAATAGATCTTTTGAATGAGATGACAATCGTACCCCATCTTACTGTTACGCTTAATTATGTTCATGCAGCAGAAATTCCTAACAAGAGAGAATACTTGGTTGAAATGTTGCGATGCAAAAATACTGTCAAAACATCAGACAGTATGATACTGAAATGGAGTTAGAGAGATGCTTGGGAAAAGTCTTAAGTACTAATTTTCATATTCTTTTCAAAATGCATGCACATTTTAGACGTAATATTATTTTTTTTCTGTTCAGAAATATAAGTAGTCTAATAAAAACGCGATGACAATACTTTATTAACTATCGCACAATTTTTGCTGTAAGGATATTTTAAAAAATATCGATAATATATTTTGTGAGATAAAATTCCTAATCTAGGAAAACTGTGAAAACACAAAGGACAACACAACAAATATGAGCTCACATGCTGATAATAACAGCTCGATAGCTGCCATGGAGCTTAACAAGTGATAAAAGAAAACACTTAACACAAACTCTGAACAAAACACACAACCACACTAACTATTTACAACAAACAATCCGCTCGACCATGCCGTGCAGTGTGGCACGAACATCCACGGCCGTTGGGCGACGAACGGCCTCATGCTGCCAACATTTCCTATACAGGTTCCTATACTCCTGTCGGATATAATTCTGATTGACGGTATGCAACTCGACTGCCTGCACGAAGAGGGCATTCAATGAGGCCAGGCTCGGTGCATCGTCTGGCTCATCCTCGTCGTACTCCGTGGTTGGATCTACCTCGAGAAGGTCGATGCCCTGTTGCTGAAGTTCGTCACGCATGGCGTCCGTGGTACAATCAATGGTGGGCCGATGATGATCCGATGCATTGGACGAAATTAGGATGCTACTGTGAAAGCTAATGTGCGAATTTCCATTTCCTTTCAGATAGGTTTGAGAAGACTCCATCGAGTTGTCGCTGTTTTTGCGACCACGTGATGCATGAAGGTGTAGATTGTTTCCCGCAGGAATGGACACTGGTTCAGAGCGGAGTATTTCCGCCGTCGTAACGCTATCCGGTCGGATCTTCTTCTTGACGACGTTGTAGGCCACGGCTTCGTTGGATACAATCGACTCGTAAGGGTCTTTTCCCTCGCTGAGCTGCCACATTGTAACACCAAACGAATAGACGTCGGCTAGTTCTGTTATCCCATCCAGCCCTCGAAGCAACTCCGGTGCCATATATCGGATCGTGCCTCGATTGTTCTTCGACTCATCCTCGCTGGGCTTATTCAACGCCATCGAGGATCCAAAATCACACAACTTACAGGTATAATTTCTTATCGCAGTGCATCTATTGTTGGCTGTACAGCCTGGGATCACCACGCATACTATCACGTTCTGAGGTTTGACATCCAAGTGTACAATATGATGACGATGACAGAAGCACAGGCCGTTGATTATGTCGCATAAGATCCTGAAATCAATCGTAAACGTTATTTTTTTCAGTTCAATGCATAATATCATTTCACTATTACAGCTAGGGTAAAAGCATCAGTTTTTCCTAGTTTTTCCTAGGGTGTTTTGGCCATAGTGCGTTATTCAACCTGTTGCAATCTAAATCAGCGTAAATTTATTTGTTACTGCTGCATGCTTATATATACGATGATTAAAGCTGTGAAAACCATAGAATTTGATTGAAAAAAGTAAGAAAAAAAAAACAATTTTCCCTAAAAATCAACTCCTATATATGCATTTTGGCCAAGGTCCTTCTAATTGGCCTCTTTAGTGGTGTTGAGATAATCCCATATTCTGAATCTGCATGCCAAACTGAGCCGAAATCCAAATTTTCATGAATTTTGGTGCCTGGGAACCAATTTGAAAATCAATTTGAAATTTGTATGGGAGCGATTTGTCGAATCATCCCTCGTAGCATTTTGTACTGAGCGGAGCTGTCAAGCAGTTGCCCAGCTGTCAAAAGGGGATTTTGAAAAATCTCTTTGAAATTGATTTTAGGTACCAAAATAAAGTTTTAAAAATCTGAAAAAAGTCATAGTGGCTCATAAAAAGGTGTTTTTTTTGTATATACATACATTTTTCTAAATTTAAAAACCCAATTTGGCCACTTCCATAAGAAATGTGATTGACCAAAAGAGAAATCAAAGTTGGGAATATGACCCAAACTTTCACATGAGCGACTACAAGGATGAAGAACCTAGGGGTGAAGTTAACATTCTTATCATCGTCACCCGCATCGATTCTCACGTAGGGTAATACGGAAGTGGTGCAAAAATGCCATCTGCCATGGGGTGAGGGTACCACTTAATGACGACATTATAATATAATTTATAAAAAATGACTTCATTTTTCGAGAATATCAGGCCCCCTTTTCACCCTCTGTTCCGCTTTTTTCGTATACTCAATACATGGAGCAGAGTGTCTATTACCTGGAAAAATTTGAAAAACCTGGAATCCTCAGGGAGTTTTATTTGATAGGGAAAAACTTGGAATATTCAGGGAAATTTTAAACCTATAAATAAAACATTGGGTGGTATGACCAACAAGTAGTAAACTTTACCATTTGAAGATCTACTCAGAAGTAGAGTCCACAGAGTTTACTGCATTGCTGGTATGAATCTGGTAGTTGGAATAAATCTAAAACACTGTTAGAAGGATTTTTCCCAAAAATTCCGCCTTCGATTCTTTCTGAAACTTTTTTAGAAATATCTCTTGCCTCCTACGATTTCTCACAGGATTCCATCCGTATTTTTGTCATCCTATTTTTATTTTTTGATTTCCTTCCTATCCTTCCTTACTGACATTTTTCCTAGATTCGAACAATTCCTTCCCGGATTCTTTCTTGAGAATCTTCCGAAATTTCTAAATTCCTTCCGATTTCAGCTGGAATTTTTCACGAGGATCCTACAGATTTTTTTCTCCAGAGTTATTTTTGGTATTGCTCCCAGGGTTTCCTCGTTCCCGAGGATCTTGCAACGTTTTGCGCCAAATTATTTTTTGCGGGATTTCTTCCATGATTATTTTCGAGTTTGAGAGAAAAGTTTCTCTCAAAATATATCGCAGGTGTTTTCACAGATTTTCTTCTAAAATTACTCTCGAGATTTCTCTTGAAGATTTTCCACGATTTCTTCCAATATTTTTCATGAGCCGTTTCCAGTTTATCTTCCCGAGATTTCTTCCGGAGTTCCTGGGGTTTCTAGTAGAACTTCTACAAGGATTTCTTAAGAAGTTACCAACTAACATTTATTGTGAATGTAAACGTCAACAAAGCGTCCTCAATACGGCTTGATGCTGAGTTACTGTGTTGTACATATGGACGGAACCTTCTATGCAAGCCCTATACCAATGAATCTGTCGAACTTAATCCACATGTATATGCTGTGTGAGCAGCTTCTATGCCACAAAGTTATAGCTCTTTTCTCGGCTCCTATATAACAACTAACTGAATAACATCTTGAGACGGCGCTTTTACAACCTTTTTGCAGTTGTTTAATAATAGTTATACTCCTCTCCTCTTCTTGGCGTAACGTCCTCACTGGGACAAAGCCTGCTTCTCAGCTTAGTGTTCTATGAGCACTTCCACAGTTATTAACTGAGAGCTTCCTCTGCCAATGACCATTTTGCATGTGTATATCGTGTGGCAGGCACGAAGATACTCTATATGCCCAAGGAAGTCAAGGAAATAATAATAGTTATACGGCATCCCCAAATTAATAGATTAAATATAATTAGGTTATGGATACCGTGACGCAATACATGTGGAACTGGAACTATCGACAAATTGAATAATTAAAGTACTTTGCCGCTACTTGGAATCGAACTCTAGATCTTCGTATCCACTGGTCTCGATGATGTCCTCGCTGCTACACTGCTATATATAAATAGCATAGAAAATAGCCCGTTTTGTTTTACTGCAGACAAGGCTTCATAATTGTGCCACAAGAAACCTTACCCAACTTCATCATGCTGCAAAAGCTTGTGAAACGTCAAACCCAATAACGTTTATATTGAACAAGCTGTGTGGTTGCGCTAACAGGTTCTTCATCACAGCTTCTAGCTGGAAGAATGTCCTTTAAATAGCTACGAAGCGCTGCTGTTATGTGTATATGGCAACATTACAAAACGTACTGTATAAAAGCAGCTGTTGTATTCGCTAGGACTCTTACTCGATTTGCACATCTTCCGGCAAATCTTCCGGCATTGAATTAAAGTACAATAAAAGCAACCCAAAAAAATTCACAGCACAGAAATGGATAGCTGTAAAGAATTTATGTAGTATATATATGCTATATATCCCGCTTAAAGTTTGTTTTGACAATAATGTTAACATCCGACAAGCCGTGTTTGTAGACCAACAGTATCTTTATTACAGCTTCTAGCTGCAATGAAATCGAATAACGGCCTTCAAAGCGCTGCTGGTTTGGGGATTTGTCAGTATAACGAATTGTACTATATAGTAGCAGCTGTTTTGTTAGTGGGGACTCCTATTCGATTTGTTCAAGTTTTTACATCTCCCGGGAAATCTCCCGGAGTTGGAATAGAGTGGAGTAAAGGCAACCCCAGTGACAAGTGAAGGATTTCTGAAAACACACTCTTAGAAAAAATCATGTAAATTTAAGTTCACTTGGATGCACATAAAAGGAGCGGCCCGTTTCACTCAAATTTACGTCTTCTAGAACAAATAAAGTCGAGCTAGCAATCGCTAGAACTGAATCGCCAGATAAAACATGAAAGTAAAATACATCGTAAAATGTTGACCTGCATTCGAACACTGATCTTCTGATTGAGAGGCAACCACTATACCTCTCGGCTGTATCACCGAGTTGGAAGCTAGATGATAAATGTGAAACTGTTTCTACCTACCTGATCAGATAGGTTTGTTGACATTTTGTGCAGTCAACTCGAGCTTACATGATGAATGTAAAATTGAGTCAAATTTGCCATTCAGTCATAGAATGTTTACGTACGTTGATGGTTTACGTCACGTGTAAATTCCTAATTTTTTAAGAGTGCAGAGTTTGGTAGCTGTATGGTGCTTGTTTCGCATGTATTAGCTTATGATTTATATTTGACTAGCTTACCGTTTATTCGGCGTTGACTGCTTTTATTCGATAGTTACAAAACAAAAATCAAATAACTGAAGCTTATAGCGCTGAAAATATTAGTTGGGTTTTTCATTTTCTGCGGGAGCTTCTACCGAGATGTCTTCTAAAGTTTATCCATCAATTTCGTCAAGGAATTTTCGAAGGCTTTCTTCAGAGTTTCGCCCTGGTTTCTACAGAAGTTTGAGCTGCATAGAAAAAAATATTCATGTAAAATTCAGCGAAAAATTATGCACATGAAGGGAATGCTAGAGTAAGTGCATATTTACATGAGATATCATGTTAAATTACGTTACGTTCGTGTAAATTTTCGATAATAGTCGCGTAACCGGTTGGGGTCCATGATGGTTTACGCGGTGGTTGGCGGAAATTTACACGATGGTAATGTAATTTTACATTATATCTCATGTAAAAGTGTACTAAATTTAGCATTCCCTTTATGTGCATGATTTCTCGCTAAATTTTAATTACATATTTTTTTCTGTGTGGAATATTTCCTAATGGTTCTTGCGGGATTTATTTTAGTTTAACCTCTCTCGGAATTTCTTTCGGTACTTGTGAAATATCATAAGATTCTTTCCGGCGTTGGTCCTGGGCTGTCCTGGGATGTCTCTCTCAGAGTTTTTTTTTCCGAATTTAACCTGGATTTTTTTATGGAGTTAAGTTTCTTTTTATGGAGTGTCTGTTAAGAATTCTACAGGAGCCTTTGCTGATATTTCTCATGGAACTCTTCTCGTGATTTCTTTCAGAACCTTTTCCAGGCTTTTCGTCGTAGTTGTTTACTGCTACCGCATTTCTTGCAGTGATCCACATGAGATTTTTAAATAGGTTTTATCGGAATTATTTTCACAGATTTCCTCTAGATCCCTACCGGAAATCGTTACAACATTCTGGATGCTCATTTTTGGGATTTCTTTGAAGTTGCTTCAGGAGTTCTTGCAGGGATTCTCCAGGAGTTTTTCTCAGAATGACTCCTGTCATAACTTACAAAATTCCTTGTAGGAAATTCCCAGAAAAATGTCGGAAGGAATCCAGATAAAATCTTGCGAGATACCCCTCAAAGATCTATTGAAAAAAAAAAACACAAAGGTATTTTGGAAGAAGGAACCCCAAAAATCTCCAAAAGAAATCCTGGGAGGAACTGCGGACGATATCCCATGAGAATATTTAAGAAAAACGTTGGAAAACTCTCTAGAACATGATTTCCCAAACTGTGAGCCGCGACCTCCCAGGGGGTCGCCGGCATTCATCCAGGGGGTCGCGAGAAACAGTCGAATATTTCACTGTAACATAAATACAACAAATGGGATAATGTCTATGGAGGGTCGCGAAAAGTTCGTCTGCTGGCAAAGGATGGTCGCGCACCTGAAAGTGTGGGAACCTATGCTCTAGAAGAAATTCTGCAAGAACCTCGCAAAATTCTCGAGTCAAGTACAAGACACTGAAGACGACCTTATAGTTGAGGAAGAAATGCGTATCTGTCAAAGGATGTAAATTCTTAGTGGAATTCAAAGGAACAGTCATTAACGCGATTTTCTTTTTACCTAAAAGAAACTGTTAAAAAGCTATCCTGGAAAATAACTTAGAGAAAATCCTGAAGGATCTTTGGATAAGTTTTGGAACAATCTCCGAGAGGAATCCAGATAGAAAGTTGGTGGAACCTCTGAATAAATTCCCGGGAGGTACTCCAGCAGAGACCTAGTGGAAAACTCCTACAGGAATTCTAGGAGACACTCTCAAAAATCCCGAAAAAACACCGACATAATCTCTTTGGAAATATTCATCGGAATCACAATAATAATCAATAGATACCACAGTTTTTATTCCAAATTGGTAATATGCTAATATCGCGATTTTCAGTTTTTCATTGGATTTTCATCGAAATCTAAACATTACTACACCGCCAGCACATATAACAGACATCCAAGTCCAGTTTCGCAACTTTGTTAGCAAATTAATGGTCAGATGGTCTGTGGAATTATGGATTGGGCTTCCTGATTTTTTTCCTAGGCTGGAGGTCATTTCTTGTTGAAAGAAATTTTTGGTGGAATCGTCAAATTAATTACATGCAATTAACCCAAAAGAGTTCTGGGAAAAATCGAGAAATATGGTCATCATATTTGAATGACCCCCAACATGGATAGCTACCATCCACCTTCATGTCTTTCTCAATCTCCTTGGAATCACATGGATTTGATTATCAGAACACCTTTATCGTAAGCAAGAAAAACCGGAAGTTGCTAATTTTCATTGGAAAATCAAAAGATTTTCAGTGGGTTTGCCTGCCTGGTTTCTAGAAAGATGTTTTTTTTGGTTTTATTAGAGAGACTTTACCTCTAAGGCATTCGTCTCTAAAAATGTTATGCAAACATATCTGGACACCATTCACCTATAGTAATGATCAAACCACATTCAGGAATTATTTTATGATTTGGGTAATTTTACCCCATCTTGGCATTTTAGACTTTGTTCCCCTATTTTGTTTTAAAAAAGCTGAACTTACTGTAAAACCAATAACGATGCACAGTAGGCCTGGTCGCTTCGATGCTTGTAATGCATTTCCGATGTACTGCATAATATAAATTAATAATGACAAGAAAAATTGTTGAACTAGTCGATTCTATAATTTTCAAGGATTCTATATGTATGTGTAGACTAGACTAGACCAGACTAAAGAACCTTTTGCAACATTGTCGAAGTTCTTTCGTGAAATTTCTTAAACTACTGGCAACAGAATTTCAGAAGTTCCACCTAAAGGAGTTTGAATAGAAGAGTAAAACTTTAGGAAGAAATACCGATCTATCAAAATAACCATATAATTTCTTAGAAGTTTGCTTTAATGGATGAATCACAGCAGGAGTTTATGAATATTCAGAATGACCTTCACATTAAATATAGTACTCCGAAACATATACTAAAAGTTCTTCAGAAAAAAAAACTTAAAACCTTCTATATATTTCTGCTGTGTTTATATTCATTTAAATTAACATCAAATAGTTTCTTCAATACCCCACATTTCGGAATTGGGTAGACACTTCTAGTCATTTTATCACAACTTTTGTATTCTTCTTTATGGCTCTACGCCTCCGCTGGAATCTGGTCTACCTGTTTTCTTAGTGTTAGCATTTTCACAAAAAGGGAAGTTGAGAAAATTGTCCGACTGGAACGGGTATCAAACCAGCCGTTTTCGAATTGACGATCCAAAGCCCTATCCACTAGGCTAACTGAAACCATGTGATAACAGGTCCAAAGTTTTTGAACAATAACTAGATTCTGTGTCAAAAAACCGCTGGTACTCGCTACGATTTGTGTTCCACCCTCTTTTGGATTAGGGTCATCCACTAAGTACTTAGTTCTCGAGGAAAAATACAGAATCTCAATGAGATACCTTTCTTGACCTGACAGAAAACGACAGAGGGAATTCAGTCAGATTTTTTTTCGTGATAAACTTCCATGAAATCCTAATCGAACATAGCAATTCATAAATGTTCAAATGAGTGTAATCAGTAACCCTATAGGGCGGAATTAAAAGGTACAAAACTGATTACACTCATTCGAAGAGGGTATTCTGCTTAGAGGGTTCGAAAAGTCGGTACAAGATCATGAATGTTCGTTTAAAACTAATAAAAAATAAAACTTACAACAAACGATGATAAACCGTCACTTCGTAGCCCGCATTCAGCACACTTTGCAAGCAATGCCCATCGAAACGCTCCATGATCACCAATCCGTACCGCGCACCGGAGATGATCTTCAACACCCGCACCATATTCTCGTGCTTCAGATTGAGCACGTTCGCTTCGTTTCGCAGCGAATCGTACCGGCAGCGATATTTGCGATGTTTTTCCACAATTTTCACCGCCACGTGTTGGCCCTTGTAGGCCGCCTTGATGACCACACCGTAGCTACCTCGGCCCAGTACCGTGTAGCTGGAGCAGTTGTGCTGCGGGTACTCGTCCCGAAGAAAGCGCTCCCGGTTCGGGGTGTCGAAGTTGATCTCGATCTTCGGGATGGCGAGTTTGGTGGGGTACCTTTGATGGGGGAGGGGATTGTTTTATACTTCGTTATGTTAATTTTGAGGGGTACTTACATGCTGGCGAATAGCGAATATCGTGTGATTCATTGATATAAGGTTTCCTCAGGATGATTCGTTTATAAAATACGTGTAGAATATGTAGGATAATATTCAGAAATTTGTTTATCAGTTTACGGTCGAACGAAAATGTGCTTGATACAATAGATGAGCCTTGATTACAATGCAATACAATCAAGCTGTCGAGCGATGGTTGGCTGTTGTGATGGCTGACTATTTAGCTTCGGTTGTATAACGATCGTGCGTACCACATGGGGCTGCTTGTGCTGTCTACATCTAGGCGATATTTTTGTTGGTCATTTGAATTAATCCATAAAAACAAATGCCGATTGGAGTAAATTATTTAAACAGATTTTACAATTCTCAACCTATTGACTTGATTTTTTGTACACAAATATCTCTGTATAGAAATTTTCATGTGAATTGATAAAAAAATAACTGAATTATAGCCAAGGAAGGAGCCGTGCAAAGAAGAATCGAGTTTATAATGTATGACTCTCACGGATCGATTCGTATTCATGGTGGCTGTGTTTATATGCAGAAAAAGTTGCAAAAATAAACTGAAAAAGTGGTTAAATTACGAATGTACTGAAATTTGTGCAAAGTGGGTACAAATTCAACAAGATCACAGTAAAATCAATCTAGAGTGCGGTGCTGTAACAACTCTCAGTCAGTTGTCCAGAATGAAACAATTGTGGCGTTCGATTTGAATAGTTCGAATCTGCATAGGAATCACTGCAAACATACGACATATTCAAATCGAACGCCTGAATTGGTGGAGTTTTGAGAGTGTGTCAAATCGTTGGTCAGCGTTGGTGTTACCTCACTAGTGTTTGCTAGAGGTTGCCATGATTCGCGTTGTGTTGGTCATTTGTTGGGCTTCTTTGGTCAAATATTTGTCACGT
>NW_026917391.1:0-25000 GCF_035046485.1 Aedes albopictus
ATATTACCTAATGTAAAGGAGATTTGAAAGGGGCTTCAAGGTGTTTTATGAGGTTACGTCGGATTTCATTGAATTTCATAGGACTATATTGGCTCCCGGTAATAACCGAAGGTTTCAAGAGACGATTCAAGGCGTTTTAGGAAATTCCAGGAAAAGTATGGGGGCTTCAAAAGTGTCCCGAGAGCTTCGATGAGAGAAGTTTCACAGGGGTTCAAGGCTATTCAGTGGATGTCAATCAATTTAAGACGGCTCCGAGATATCCTAAGAGAAGTCTACCTTTAAATCTAGTGTCAGAGAGTTTCAGAGAGGTTTCAGGAGGTTTATGGTTCTTTGGATAAATCACTAGCTCCGCTTGTAGTTTTGACGAATCATACTTAAGGGAGACACCCTAAACGGTAATTGTACTCACTATTCGACCAATCATAGCTGCATGAGGCTGTGTGAGCATGCGCTTTATTCAAAGTGCTTCAAATGATCACTAATTGTGCTTGAACATGCGATAACTTAGGAAAGTTCTTGGATACCCTAAGACTCCATCCCCACCCAACTGATTTTTGATTTAAACGCCCTTTTACTACCCATTCGTTCATTTCTCGTTAACCTTCCTTAAACCTCACCTCACCTTAAGCTGCCTAACTGCTCTGAATACAAATCAATTCCATTGAGGTGAAGGCGCCTGTAGGGGTTGAGAGGGATATGTACTGAGAAAAAGATACATAGGGCATATAGCATTAGTAGCCACGGCATAAATATAACAAGGCAGGCTAGTAACCTATGTAAGCATCATTTTTGGATGTAAACATGTGACGTCGTTCTTATCGTTTAACGTTGATCAAATTGATGAGGAGTACTAGATCATTGATGAAACGCCTATGAACGATTTGAATTACGTCATCAAAAAACTGTCAGATTTCCGGAAGGTATCACCTTCTAAATATTGTACACCGTGATTAGTAGCGGTGATGCACCACCGGAAAAAACAAAGCAAACGATCAACATGAAATGAAACGTCAGACTTGTAAAGTATTTCGCATGAGTAGGTTGCATCATTGCTTCCTTCTTCGTTCGCGTAGAGTTTGGGCCGGCGGAATCGGTTGGCCCGGAATGCCAAAGTGTCCGTCCGGACACGACAGCGCCTACTAAGAGTTTACCTAAACGGATTCCAAAAAAAAAGGGTGGTTCCAGTGCTCAACAGAGCTCAACAGTAGTGCTGCCATGGGAAAATCAGAGCTGGTTACTCAAGGTTTTCAAATTTCAACACCCCTTATACTGATACGCCCCCTAGGAAACCACTTCACCATTGCGCCTACTTATGAATTATTCCGTAAAAAACCTTACATGCATTATTATTTCACGAATTTCTTCTGGACTATCGTGAAAAAGACATTATTGCTGGAATTCATCCTGTGAGTTTTGCACGATTTCTTTTTAAAATTTCTAGAAAATTCTCCATAAGTACATGCTTGTATTCTTTCAAGTTATTATCTAAACATTTCTGAAGGGATTCCTCCATAAATATTGTCAAATTTTTTCCAGGAGATTTTGTTTGGATTTTCTTCGAAAATCTTTCAAGAATTTGAGAAATTCAAGAATTCAAGAAGTTCAAGAATTCAAAAAATCCTTCTATGATTTTTCCTGCAGATTTTGTTTTCTTTATTTTTTCCTAAACGTTCCTTTACAAGCTACAATTCCAAGAGACACTTTTTTCACAAAGATGCGGTGATTCTTTCAAAAATTCGTCTAGGGATTTCCTTTGTAAATTCAGATTTTTCCTGAAACTTTTTGAAGAAATTATTGAATTTCATCAGTAATTATTCCATCTACTCTGGGATTTTCTCGTTTTTTTAATCTTCTAGAAAATTCTCAAGATTCTCTTCTGAATGTTCCTGGAAGGGTTTCTTCAAAAGATACTTCAGGTATTTCTTCAAACATTGCTTAAGACTTATCCAGATCTTCGAGGATTCTCTCAGAAATGTATTTTCCCAAAGATTCTCTCAACAGAGTACATAATTTACTCCAGGATCTATTCCTTGGCATTTGCTATGGGATTTTATAAAAATATTTTCTATGACTACCTGCAGATAGTCCTCCAGTTCTTCCAGGTATTATTTCAAAGATTCCTTCAAAAATCATTTTTATGACTTTAATGGATCTCTAGGGCCCATATAGCCGAGGCGGTAAACGCACGGGTATTCAGCATGACCATGCTGAGGGTGACGGGTTCGATTCCCGGTCGGTCCAGGATCTTTTCGTAAAGGAAACTTCCTTGACTTCCTTGGGCATAGAGTATCTTCGTACCTGCCACACGATATACACATGCAAAATGGTCATTGGCAGAGGAAGCTCTCAGTTAAAAACTGTGGAAGTGCTCATTGAACACTAAGCTGAGAAGCAGGCTTTGTCCCAGTGAGGACGTTACGCCAAGAAGAGGAGAGGAATGGATCTCTAAAGAGTTCTTCCAGGATTTTTTAACTGTTTCAGCAGGATTACCTTCACAAATTTCTATAGGAAGTACTTCTGGGATTTTTTAGTACAAATCCCTTCAGAAATTCGTTCGGAGGTATTTCCAAGACTTCTTCCAAGGATTTTGATGAAAAACCCTCCAAGGATACCTCAGAAATTTATTGATGGATTTTTTAAAGAACTCAACCAGGATCTTTTTCTGCGATGTCTGCAGATGTTTTTTTATTTTTTTTTTTTTCAAATTACTTCAGAACTTTCTTGAAGGTTTTTTTCCAGGATCCTTCCAGAGGTTCATCAAGCCTTTTTTCCTTGAAATTACTTGCAAAGTTCCTTCATAAGTCTCTAATAGTTTTTTAAGAGAATAAATGGCGTACCTTAAGCTATTTCTTCAGGTATTCTTAGGTATATATTCTAGACATTCATCCGGGAATCGCTCACAAGATAACCTTAGAAATTGCTTCAGGATTTTGTGTCAAGGTATTTCTCTAAAATACATTCAAGAATTTCTTCTAGGAGTATCCAAAGGTATCTCCAGGAGTCTTTAGGGCAATTTTGAGATTTCTGAAAAATTCCTTCAGCAATAGCTTAAAGATTTTTTTAGTGGAAGAACTTCTGAAAATGCATGGAGCAATATCTCAACCAATTCTGCAGGGATCTCTGGAGACATCCCAGGAGATATTTCTGATAGAATCACAAGAGCAAATACTTTAAAAAAAAATCCATGTAGGAAATTCTACATAAATAATTGAAGGAATTACTCAAACAATTCTTGGAGGAGAATTTCCTAAACGACCCCTATTGGTTTTGTGAAAAAATAGAGGAATTTCTGAAAAAGTGCTTGGAAAAACTTTGGATATACCCCTAGTTGAAATCCCTGAAATTCTGAAAAAGTCTCTGCAGATAAAAATATCTCCTCAAAGGACTTTCACAAGGAATCCCAGCAGGAATTTCTGAAAAATCCCTGTGGTCAGGAAGGCGGATTATTCACTGAAGTGTTTGCTTGAATCGCTGATTCTATGAACGAATGAACTCCACATTCGAGAGCAAGGATTTTTCGTAGTGAAGAAAACTTCAGCAAAAGCCCTGTAAAAATCTTTGGATGAATGGATCTTTGAATGAATCTCTGGAGGAATATCCGAAGAAATTCCTTTAAGAACTCTCCTTTAAGAACTCTCTTTAAGAAAATCCGGAATACCTGGAGAAAGATCCTTACTAAGAAAAACTCCTGAGATATCTCCTAACCATTTGGAGTCCGAAGGGTCAACATGACCCCTGGGATGAAAACGTGTTCGAGACCAGCAAAGTTGCGGCAGCGAAGGAAATTCTCAAAAAAAAAAATTCTTGGAGAAATTATACAGGATGAATCTCTGAAGAAATTTCTGGGCACATCCATGCGGGAATTCTCAATGGAACTCCCAGAACAGTTTCTGAACAAATCTCTGTTAGAACTCTTCCACAAATACCAGAAGAAATTTCTCAAGAAAAAATTGGAAAATTTTCAGAAGAAACCGATAGAAGAATTTATTGAAAAATCTTTGAAAGAATTTAAAAAAGTTCCCTGTAGAAAATTCTGAAGGAATCCCTGAACAAATTTCCTATGATTTTTTAACGAATCCCTTGAAGAATTTCTTTAGTAATTCCTGGCGGAGTTTCTGATGGAACCCTGAGAAATGTACCTAAAAGAATGTTTGAAGGAAGCCCTGGAGAAATTTCTGGAAAAGTAGCCAGAGGATTTTTGAGTGGTAGACCGAACTTCTGGAGTAATTTCTTAAGCAATCTATGGATTAATTTTAAAAGAAATCCATAGAAGTTTTCCTTGGACAAATTTATGGAGGAATCTCCAGGAGATTTTTTAAAGAAATCTCCAGTGAAATTTCTGAACGGATCTCTGGAAACAAATCTGAAATACTTTTTTTGAGAATTTCTGCAGGAGTCAGTGGTAAAGATTCTGAAGAAACTTTTGGTTTTCTTAAAGATTGGCTATATGCAGTTTTGAAGAAATCAGTGAGTGATTTCCTAAAAGAATACTCGTACGAATCCTCAAAAAAAATTGAAGGTTTTTAGGAAACCCATGGAAGCTTTTCTACATAATTTTCTGGATAAATATCTTAATGATCTTCTAACGATATTTCCGATGGAAGTTCTAGCAGGAACTCTGAAGCGATGCATGAAAGATGGTCTAAAGATCTTTCAAAAGCATCCCGCGGAAGAGTTTTCGGAAGGAATTCCTTGGGGATTTTCTAAATTACATAATGGAGCAATTTGTAAAAAAAAAAAATCTAGGAAAGGTTTAATATAAAGGAATTCCATATTAATTTTTGAAGTAATATCTAGGAAACTTTGGAGAACTCATAATCTTCTAAAAAAACTATTTTTATTTTTTCAAATTTCCCCGGAAGATGTCGCTGGAGGAATCTCTAAAGATATGGGCAACTAATGAAATCTCTGGAGAATATTGCCGAATGATACTATGATAGATGCCTCTACAAACTCTTCTGCTCGTAGAGGAATTTTAGGAGGAATTTGTGACTTTATGTATTATCGGCTGGTGTCTTCTCTTCGTCATGAGTGGTTTTTGTTAACCAAAATGCCTGAAACTTAGTCGTATAATTCACCTTAGTTGGAAAAGATTTGAGGTCAACTCTGAGATCAACTGGTTTCAAAAAAAAAAAATCTACGACGTAGAGAACAGAACTGCCAAAACTACATTAGTTCCTCTATACGAGGGCGCCCAGCTCGTACCCAAGGCAGGGGTTGCCAGGGACAGGGACCAATAATGGTGAGGCGGGCTTCTTTTGCCGAGGAGCTTTTATCAATGCTATGTTTTTTTTCACATGCTGAATGCTAATTGATATTGAGTGGTGAGCTCGTTCCACACATTTTTTGAAAAATAACAGTATATCTCATGTTATTTACAAAAAAAATTCTCAAAAAGAATATTCACACTACAGTTTTCATTTCTTTTTTTTTTTTTTTTTGGTTAACACTTATACTATTTGGATTCACTAATGCTCAAAACAACTGCATAAAAACTTATTTTTAGCATGTTATAAGAAAACCAGATCATCTCCAACAGTGAACTGTCACGACCGTCTTCTGTTCGGGTAATCGACAGCCATCAGGACGAAATACCCTTTCGCCTTCTGTATCTGTCCCGATGCAATGCTTTCATGCTCTTCTTTTCTTCTGTTTTTCTCGAAGCAGAAAGCGTTTGCCACATTCAAGACCGGGTGCACATTTTGTTATGGTTATGACGCGTTTCGATACGGACACCGGCTACTGGAGTTTATAGGTTTGGGGTTTCATTACTTTCGTGTTTTGTCACAGATTTCCAAGTAATCGAACGAAAGTGAGTTAGTACTTGCATCCTAGAGATACATTGGGATTAACCCGGGAGCGGTCGCGTCGTGTACTGAGTACACGCACCATGAAAACTGCACGCTTGTGGTACACAACGTGAGCGCGGCGTCGCTGCAGGTAGTCAAAGACGCGAATGCTCGAGGGTTAACATGTAAAACCACTAGAAGTTTTACATTCAAAAGTAAAACACTGCAATACAAGGATGGTGCTGTGATATCAAATTTTGTTCTATTTATAAGCATAATTGCTCACTTTATATATCGTATTTATTCATAGGAACCAATGTTCCGATATGGCTTAAACTTCAAATATAGAATAAGAGTTTTTCAATTATGTTTTTCTCGTCGAAAACAATATATTTCTTTTCTTTTTTTTTTTTGTTTTGCAAAATTTCAAGGAGATTGCATGATTCTGAAACTAGAACATGATTATTGATTATGTAAGAAAAAAAAATGTTCGTCAATAAAAGTTCATGATTCTCGTTTAATTTTGTAACCCAGTGTAAGTATACATATGTAAATGAACGGAATTTTCCATATCATCACACTGCATAGCTTGATCATTGCCTTCGTCCTGTTTGCTAATTCCATCGAAAAAAGATCGTCCCGCGCGGGGCCAGACCCATAGTAATGGCCATCCACAATCAGTGAAGAGAAGAAAATGATTGCACAAAGCAAACCTGATGAAAAACAACCACCTCATGCACCACATCAGCGTGGACGACGAGACGGTCTCACCTGATACGCAGCATAAATTGAGAGTGAGAGCGCAAGCAGTTTTCCCTCCACGCGCTACGCGCTGTGAGAGAATCTCCCTTGGTATCAGTGTTGCCAATTTTAGATACTACGTAACTTCAGATTCGACTTAAACTTGTCGGTTGCAAATACCAGAACACCAAAACAATACAGCGAAAGGGTTCCTCTGCGCAAAGAGGAACCTCAATTTCGGCCCAGCATTGCTATGATTTATGATTTCTGGACAGGCAAAGGAAAAATTGTCCAAGAAAAAGCTCTCCGCTCGTGCCGCGTCGTCGTAGAACTTTGAGATGAGAGAGTGCGCTCTCACACACCGACACCACTAAGTACGATCGATATAAAAAAATCGAGAATTCGAGTTGGTGGGTGGGTGGGTGGGGCCTGCGGGGGTCGGGAGGGCAGCCTCTATCTCATACATATAAATTGTCGGCATAATCTGTTTGATGTGGTGGCATCGAAAGGGGGCTCCTTGCTCGCGTTTTGATCAAAGATTCCGCCCGACGAAACAGTGTTTACGTTTTTTTTTTTGTTTTCTGCGTTCGTTCTCTCGCCTCTCAGTTGCGAATCGTGGCGTGAGCTCTTTCTGTGTGTTTTTCGAGACTCTATTCGTCCCCAGAAGCTAAGTCAGTTTGTTGTTCTGGAGTTGAATTTACCGTCTATCCCCTATTAAGTCGGAAGCAACAGGTTGTGGAACGAATGATAAGTATCCAAGTACCGGGGTTACTCAAAATAACTGGGACAGGTAAAATTTTCACTTTTCAAAAAATGTTCAACTAGCTGTAACTTTTCGAAAAGGGCATCAAATATTCTCAAATTTTCACTGTAAGTTCATCCACTAGTTGTGTATCAGTGGTCAAAATTTGGAAATGATCGGACTATTCTACACAAAGTTATAAAGGTTATAGAAAAAGGTATAATTATTCGCTAGCCAACTTTGAGCTGTTATATCTCCGGATTCAATGAACCGAATGCAATGAAATTCTGACCATTTATGACTTATATAATGAGCTTCTTAAACCTTTGACTAAACTTAAAATTCTTTACACGAAAGAAAATTATAACGATTAGATTATTATTCTAATATAACACCAATTTATCCAAAACTTCATCATCGTTTCAAAATTCGAGATAGTAATTATTGTTCATTTAAATTCCCTCTAATTGACTTGAATATATTTATGTTTCAAAGGAAAGCAACCAAATAGCCGGCATTGAATTGAAAAAGTAATGGAATGTATATGAAAAATAGATACATTTACTAGAAAAACATAGAATAAATGAAATCACTATAACTTTTTTTCTTAATAATAATTTTAAATTAAGTCAACTGTTTTTCAAAGCTCATTCTATAAGTCATAAATGATCAAAATTTCATTGCATTCGATTCATTGAATCCGGAGATATAACAGCTCAAAGTTGGCTATCGGATAATTATAGCTTTTTCTAGAATCTTTATAACTTCGTGTAGAATAGCCCGATCTTTTCCAAATTTTGACCACTAATACACAACTAGTTGATGAACTTATAGTAAAAATTTGAGAATATTTGATGCCCTTTTCGAAAAGTTACAGCTAGTTGAACATTTTTTGAAAAGTGAAAATTTTACCTGTCCCAGTTATTTTGAGTATCCCCTGTAAGTTTCTAGTGTTCTAGTGTGCATAGGATTAGGGTAAAGTGGATGCCGTAGGCATTAACAACCATGCGCCTTCATGTGTTTCTCAATCTCCTTGGAAACACTGATAATAAAATCACCAGAAAGCCTTGATTGAAAGCAAGCAAAAACCGGAAGTTGCCTATTTTCATTGCATTGGGAATTCAAAAGATTTTCCGCAGGTTTGCCTGCTTGGCTTGTAGAATGTTGTTTTGTGCAAACATATCTTGACATCATTCACCTAATAGTAACCCTAATAGTAATGATCAAATCATATTCAGGAATGATTTTATGAGATGGGTCAGTTTACCCCGCTTTGGCATTTTGGACTTTGCTCCCCTAAACCTCTGTTCGACATCAATGAAAATTTGACCGTATCGAACCAGCAGAGGATTGAGCATTGATTTTTGATCATTTGTTTGTTTTTTTTTCTATTTTTCCAATCTTTTTGAACTTCGAAATGTGTATTTTCTATCTAGTATACTTTCAGAACACGTGAGCTCATCATGCTACATTAGACTTACTTATCTGGCAGACACTGCGCCGTTTTAAGGATGAAAAATTTGCTCATTTTTATGTACGCATTCTGATACCAGTACATTAACCCTTTGAAGTCGGAATTTTTCCAAGCGTTATTTTGGAGTTTTTTCTACATTTTTCTGTAGTATTGGTGGTCAATAGCATAAAAACGGTAGAATATTATGCAGAATATTGTTTCTGTATATCCTAGGTGATCCAAACTATTCTTGAGTTTAGATCCTAATATCTACGGGTGTAACGGTAACTTCTTTCATTACACAATGCTACGATTTGTAATCCATCATGTCCAGTAAGTCTTCGGAAAGGTTAACAGACCATATCAGATCAGTTAGGATATCCTAGGTCATCCAAACTGTTCTTGAGTTTAGATCCTAAAGTCTACGGGTGTAATGGTAACTTCTTTCATTACACAAAGCTACGATTTGTAATTTATCATGTCCAGTAAGTCTTCTGGAAGTTCAATAGACAGTATCAGATCAGTCGGGATATCCTAGATCATTCAAACTGTTCTTGAGTTTAGATCCTAAAGTCTACGGGTGTAACGGTAACTTCTTTCATTACACAATGCTACGATTTGTAATCCATCATGTCCAGTAAGTCTTCGGAAAGGTTAACAGACCATATCAGATCAGTTAGGATATCCTAGGTCATCCAAACTGTTCTTGAGTTTAGATCCTAAAGTCTACGGGTGTAATGGTAACTTCAATCATTATACAAAGCTACTATTTGTAATCTATCATGTCCAATAAGTCTTTTGTAAGATTAATAGACAATATCAGATCAGTCGGGATATCCTAGGTCATCCAAACTGTTCTTGGGTTTAGATCCTAAAGTCTACGGGTGTAACGGTAACTTCTTTTGTTATACAAAGCTACGATTTGTAATTAATCATGTCCAGTAAACCTTCGGAAAGGTTAACAGACAATATCAGATAAGTTAGGATATCAAAGGTCATCCAAACTGTTCTTGCGTTTAGATCCTAAAGTGTACGGATGTAATGGTAACTTCTTTTATTATACAAAGCTACAATTTGTAATTTATCATGTCCAGTAAGTCTTCTGGAACTTCAAAAAACAATACGTCTATAGATGTAAGTCACAGTGACTTTTGCGCAACAAAAACCTGTGCCGCTGTGACTTTTCTGTGACAAGTGTGTTACTTGGATTATTGTTCCTCTAACTACTTTGGTAAATACAGTGGATTATGTAACACTACACACTTAATTTTGATTACCGAGTTCGGTAATTTTTTGACGAGATTAAAACTGCTGAGCACCGAACTCGTTCAGCAAAAATGCATTGTTTACCTTCCCCATACGATTTTGACAGTTGTTTTACTGAACCTCAGTAAAATCGATTACCGAAACTACCGAGATCGTACTGCTGTTATAATCTCGTCAAAAAAGTTCCGAACAGGCAATTCAGAAATAAGTGTGTACTCAACGTAGTGGCAAAAGCTATTTTCACAAGTGTAGACCTGAAGCTATGGTCTCCGGAGTAATGTTGTTGATCTGGAATATCTCAAAACTATCTTGAAATGACTCAGGGGGATTACAGATTACAGTTTAAAGTTCATTATGAGAATAATTACTGTTACTATCAAGAACCAAACATCAGGATCGTTTGGACGACCATTACTGTCCCAAAAGTTCATAATAATATATAGTAGACATCAGGTTGGTCTAGTTACCGCGATTGATTATTAAATGTTACTCAGTATATCAGATACAGCTGATGTCACGAGTGTAGACCTGAAGTCCTGAACTCCAAGGTAGTTTGGCTGACCTGGAATATCCCTATAGTGTCTATTTATGACATTGTAGATGTCAGGAGCTTCACGAATCCTAGTAGGTAATGGAATGCTATTATTTGTGGCAAAAATACATGAAATATTCTTGAAGAATTAAAGGACTTCACTATAGAACAGCTTGGACGAACCTGAATGCCCCAAAGGTTTATAATAATAAAAAAGTAGACTTCAGATTGGTCCAGTAACCACGGATAAATATGCAACGCTACTCAGGATAGCAGATATGGCTATTGTTCCGAGTGTAGACCCAAGTGTAGACCTGAAGTCCTGAACTCCAAGGTAGTTTGGCAGACCAGGAATATCCCTATAGTGTCTATAAATGACATTGTAGATGTAAAAAGCTTCATGGATCCCAGTAGGTTATGTAATGCTATTATTTGTGGCAAAAATACATAAAATTATTCTTGTAGATTTGAAGGACTTCACTATAGAACAGTTTAGACGACCCTGAATGTCCCAAAGGTTTATAATTAGCTAGCAGACTTCAGATTGCTCCAGTAACTGTGGTTGATTATGCAACGTTACTCAGTATAACAGATATGGCTATTGTTGCGAGTGTAGACCTGAAGTCTTGAACTCCAAGGTAGTTTGGCAGACCTGGAATATCCCTATAGTGTCTATAAATGACATTGTAGATGTAAAGAGCTTCATGGATCCCAGTAGGTTATGTAATGCTATTATTTGTGGCAAAAATACATAACATTGTTCTTGTAGATTTGAAGGACTTCACTATAGGACAGTTTGGAACACCTAGAACATCCCAGAATATAAAACACCTTTTGATATTCTTGACGAAGGCTAAATGAATACATATAAACGTAACCCACATCCAAGTTTAGCTTGTAGAACAACTGGTATGCCAATTATTTCGTTTTTCCCAATTTCATGATGTCCAGGATGTTCTAGGTTATCAATGAAGTCCCAAATACAAATATTCCCATTTTTCTCTAATAGAGGACTTAATTTGCAACAACTGTGCCGAAGACAGTATTCTGTTTTATTGAATGGGTGTGTTTATACAGCCGTTTCTATGTTGGAGTCATATATGACCCCTTCGGCTCCAAAGGGTTAAGAGGTCGCTTATTTTTGAAAATTGATGTTTATCAGAAGTTTACATGTTGAGTGGATGGCTGTTGATAGGAGTGAAGTATTGTGACTAATGTGAATATGATGTGGTACAGTTAGTGGGCTGCAGGTATGTGAGCCTATATGATAGATTTAAGTCTAAGAAAAAAAAATCATACAAATATAAATGCACAACGCAAATCGATTTGTATAAGGGGAGCCACCAGTTGATAAAACATTTCGTCTTTTAGTGCAATAACAGTCCATCCGGTAATAGCTGGTTGTATAACGGAAGTGTTAAGGAAGTATTTTTACAGCATGCAAGTAATTCAAGCACGCCGTTCGTTATCACATTTGTTATTGTTTTACAAATGAACACCCGACAAGAGAAGCACCAACGTAGTCCAGATATAGGGAGTCAAACATCCCGCGAAACAAACATCAGACAGTTCTGTCCTGTACAAGTTGAAATCTGAAACGAACCATTGTGGGAAATCCCAAGAAATAACTCAGTGACACGGTCGGCGATGGCGGCAACCAGACAAACATAAGTAGATATTTGTGTTCCGAGCCGTGTCGTAGGTGCACGAAATCTTGTAAATCGCTGCCGACAAAGAGAACAACTTTGCCCCGCGCCGCAAGCAAGCATAAAGACAGTCGCCTCCCGCAGTCAGCGTGGTTCTTGTTTGTTGGTTGCTCGTTGGTTACCGACGTTTGCCGCCAATGAAGCTGCAGCGCTCTGGCTGCTGTTTCCCGCCCTTGTTTGCGCCCGCCTACGACACCTTCGGAAGCAGCTCGTTATCAGACTCTCGCGGCGATCGGTCCCTCGAGGGCGGTGTGCCTTGCGTGGCGCTAATTCGCTTCACGCCACAATTATTAGGTCCTGCCGCCGAACACACTTGGATAATTGTCGACAACCGTTTTGCGGAATGTTTGTATCGGCTCGACGCCGCCGCTCTAATTGAAACATACCACTCCGGAGCACGATCGACACGAGTTCCCGAACGTCCCTCACCGGGAATCAACAACCGCGGAATGCATCATTCTGGACGAGAGCAATGGCTAGCGTCGAATAATTAACCCCGTCCGTCCCGATCATTAATCATCATCTGCGGTGTCTAGTCGTCGTTCGTTATCTTCTCCGCTGTCTCGTTGGGGGCTGACTGTCATCGTCGCGTACGTAGGTACGTCGCGTCGGTGAGTTTCATGCCAGACTAGTTACCTGACGTCGAAAAACGCGCGCGAGCTATTTAGAGACAGAACAACAAGTCCGCGCCCCGCGAACCATCAGAGATCAAAGGGACCGACTAAACGCCACCGACCGACAGCCAACGAACGCGACGAGAGAAGTAGCAGCAGCAGGGAGGCGCACCAGTTTGTCGCGCCATCGGTGTTTGTACGCGCTAAACACCGCGCCGACCGCGACTATGGAATGAGATGCACTGAGCAATTATTACAACGATTTGCACTGGTTTACTGAATTGCTCCCGGTGGGGGCATCCGGAGGGGTGAGGCTTCCGACGTGATGCCGAAGTGAATTAGCTGGGGTCAATATTACCTAATGAACGGTGGATAATCCACCGTGTATTTTGGTTTCATGATAACTGGACATAGTTACAGTTTTTCGACTTGGCTGATCAACGTCCGATTGCAAGTGAAGGACTTTATGTGCATCTGATGTGCACCCTGGTCCTCCGGAGAGTTAAGGGATTGGTGTCAGACCATGCGAGTCATCCATAAATCCAACAAGCAGCGAAAAGAAGACAAGACAAGAATATGAACCCGATCCAATAGCAACGGCTAAGGCGACGTAAGACATCGTAGAGAAGACGAATTTCGCCGGTATTTGCGGCTTCGTCGGCTAGGGAGTCCGCCCACGCTCCTTTGTTCCGCCTACATGAGCGCTTCAATTCACCAGCCGATTACCGCTGACGGGCTACGGCTTTGGCTCCTCCTGTTTTCGCTCGCTCTAAAGCTTTGGCATTCCTTCGCTCCTCTATCTTCTTCAAGGTGTCATCTGTAATCCACTGCTTTCTTCGGGTGCGTAGCTCACCCAGATTATTCTCGCCAGTGGCGATGAAGATGCTATTGATGGCGCTCCATTGATCTTCTACGGAATATCCGCCGCACGGTTCTCCAGGGCATCGACGAAGGATCTTTTCACCGCAGCGTCTTCCAGTCGGCGTGTGTTGAACCGGCGCCCGATTTTCTCCTCTTGTTGATGGATCCTCGCAATGCGCAGCCGGATCTCGCCGATTAGGAGATGATGCACGGACGCAATGTCGGCCCTACGTTTGTTACGCACTTCATGAAGGCTCAGTCTCCATTTCCGGCTGATGCAGAAGTGGTCGACGCCATCACGGGAAATCCATGTGACTTTGTGCACTGGTCGATGAGGAAAAAGAGATCCCCCCAATCAGCATATCATTGTTGCCATAAAACAGCTCTCCATTCTCGCTCATTTCTCCGAGACCATGACGTGCTCATAGTTAGAGTTGTCAGAACCAACCTTCGCGTTGAAGTCGCCCATGAGGATCTTGATATCAGCTTTTGGAATCTTATCCACGACAGCATTCAGTTGACTGTACAAGTTGTCTTTGTCTTGCAATTCGGCTGCATTGGTTTGCGCATAACATTGGATCATGGTAAGGTTTCGAACCCGTGTTCTGAAAGTCATTGGATCTACATACATAAATTGTTTGTTGAATGAAACTCATGCTAACACAGCCTCATGCAACTATGTGCTGTCAAGTAGTGAGTTCAATGTCTGAAAATTTTCAAGAACTCACTTCAGTTAGGATGATTGTATAACATTTCGCCGAAAACCATTTCGCGGAATTCCTTTTCGCGGTGTAACATTTCGCGGAATGACATTTGGCGGAATGAACCATTTCGCGGAATGCACCGTTTCGCAGAAAACCATTTGGCGGAATGTACCGTTTCGCGGAAAATCGTTAATAAGAGCAAACAATATAATTTATCGAGAGACAACATCATGATGAGATTCAAAATTCAAATCAGCACATGAAAAATGGAATACTTCATATCAAAAATTCATTTTTGTAGCAGTATACTTTGAAAGAACAGCCTATGTATGAAAGAAGGGAAATTCTCTGATAATATTAATTTAGCAGGTACAGTGACCCCACAATTTATGAATCGGCAAAAATGACCACAGTTTATGGATCACTCTATTTGATCAACATGGTGATTCATAAATAGTGTACAAAAATTAAGGTGATTCATCGGTGTGGGGTCACTGTATGCCAAAATAAGTATAATGCATACAATTTACGAAAAAACAGTTTTGACCAGAAGAATGAAAAATTTCGTATTGAACATACAAGCATATCTGTTAAAACAGCGTTTGTTTGAAAGATGAAAAACCATACATAATACAGAAATAAGATTTTTTCTAATACCTATTACAACAGTTTGAGTTAGTTAGAACATACAAACAATAAATAAATGAGAAATCTGGTAAAGTTCTCACTAAGGAGTTTTACTTTTCTTAAGGGTTACGCGGTCACACTGTTTACAAATAGCATCATTTACATTGCTTTCAATCGATAAAGGTGAAAGTGATGAAGCTGATAAGCAGATTCAGTTCCTGAATTATGATTCTGGGTCATTAGACCGAAGGAGATTACACTGAATGGACGTTGGGCCGAACAATCATTGCGCTGAACAGATGTTAGACCAATAAGATAATAGGCCTCGAAAGATCTAAAGAACATATCTCTCACAGAGTTAGCAATAAGACCGCCAATAGATAACTCCAGTGCAGCTTGAATGAACAACCCTTGTTTTAAAGAAGGATAAATCTCTAACGTCAGCAGCCTAGCCACCAAAAAACTCACCAGCAGGGATACCACAGACAAACAGACGTCTCACTCTACTCACTTCTCATCGTTTCCCTTTTTAACGGATTATTCAAATATTCTGTAGTTCGCAAATCGCTTGCTCATGGCGCTCGCATCGTTTTTACTCCTGTTTGACGTATACTAACTACCACCATCTACTCAGTGGGTTTGCGAACCACAGCATAATTAGCATTGGGCAATTATGTTTTCGTGACGATGATTTTTATCGCATTTTGTTCCAAGTGATACGTCTGTTGTCTGTAGTGTTACTCTAAATATCACCCTATTTTTGACAGAATGAAAAATCTCAGATAAGTTATAAGTTCGGTCACTAGCCAACATTTTGACCAGTAAACTTGAAAGAACAGCCTATTATCAAAAGAAGGTCAAATCTCCTATAAAGATATCAATTTGATCATTAAAAACTACACACCACATGAACAGCCTTTGAAGAAAAGAAGGTGAATGATGAAAAATTTAACAATTCAGTCGCCAAACAACAACGTTACTGGAAAGAACAGACTTGTTTTAAGGAAATCAAAAACTCCGAAAGAGTTAGCAATATAAGCGCTTGAAAGTACAACTTATGTGACAACGATGGCTTGTTGGTCATTGCGCCTAATGTCTATTTGACCGCATTTCCATTCGACCAAAACACATACGGCCGAATGGCTTTTGGCCTGACGTTTAGAACTCTCAAGAACAGCCTACGAATCAAAGAAGGTAAATTTTTGTTCAGAAAAGTAACAGATTTAACATCAATTAGTACAATCGTAGAGCTGAGGTGATTATGATTGCGCATGAATCGGTGATGGAGCTAGTAAAGTTTAGCAGAGAAAATAATGTGTTATTACATTATTATTTGCAAAGTATTACATTCCGCGAAATGGTATTCCGCGAAACAGTACATTCCTCGAAAAATCGTTCCGCGAAATGTTACACCGCGAAAAAAATTCCGCGAAATGGTTTTCGGTGAAATGGTATACAACCGTTAGGATCTATAAGCGCAATCAGTCTGGAACGTTTGAAACCCTTCTGAAACCTTCTGAACGCCCTGGAATGCTTTGAAACACCTTGAAAAGCATATGAAACCCCTTGAACGCCCCTTGAAACTCATCTGAGAGTCTATGCAGTCCTCTAAAACGTTCGCCTCCTAATTCTTCTGAAACTCCTTGAAACGCATTTAAAAGCATTAAAACGCATTGAAACGTTCGTGAAACCCGTCCTAAAACTGCTATGGAAGTGACCCGAGAGCCTGGATGCAATCCCCTGAAACCCCTATGAAACCTTATGAAACGCCTTATTTTTTTTATTCTTAATCACTTAACCTAATTACAGCTCTATTGTCCACTAGGGCACTACGTGAGCGATTTCCATTGACAGCTGCACTTACATTTTTTGTACAACGTCTAGATGTATATTCTATTCTACTTTATCGAACTGGTTGCCTTTCTGCTGCTTTCACTTTTCTACTCCGTACATGGTAGAAGGATGAGCACAAGGATGATGGATGCTCGTTGTTCCTTTCCAGTCCGATTGGGGGTCCATTATGAGTAGCAGTTCACCGATGTCCAGGTATCCGGGTCCGTTTGAGCCACGGGGCTCAGAAGAGGGTCAGTGCCAGCCACTCTCGAGGGAAGAGCAACTGACGAAAAATTACAAGTGCCGGGGCTGGGAATCAAACCCATGACCATCCGCATATGAAGCGAATGTGTGACCAATTACGCCACGGGCCCCGGCCTGAAACGCCTTAATACGCACTGAAACGTTTTGAAAAGCCTTAAATCAAGAATTATAATTATAAATGTAATTAAGAGTCTTGAGTTCTTAAAAATCTTTGCTTAAAACATATGTTCCTCTGGGGCCCCCTAAACCACCATGGAACAGGCCTCTTGGAACCTTCTGAAATGCTTTGAAACGCCTTGAAATGCGTTAAAATGCTTCGAAACGCCTCGAAACACTTCTGAAATTCCCCTAAAACCTCCACGGTATTGACCCCTCTGAAACCTTCTTAAACGCCGTAACGCTATGGAAGGTCTTAAAACGATTCTATAAGCCCCCTTAAAACCCCAATAAAACGGTGTCCGGCCATTTGACAGAATGTCGTTTGGCCGAATGGATCATTCGGCTGAATGCCGTTTGGGCGAGGTAAAATAAAAGGAATTTAGAAGATCTTTTTGACATGCTAGCTACCAATATGATCATCAGAATTCTTCTTCTTCTTCTTTTTGGCTCTACGTCCTCACTGGGACTTGGCCTACCTTGCTTCAACTTAGTGTTCTTTCAGCACTTTTACATTTATAATTGAAGGGCTTCCTTTGCCTGCCATTGCATGAATTTGTATATTGTGGGGCAAGTACAATGATACACTATGCCCAGGGAGTCGAGAAAATTTTCCCGAACCCGCCGTCTCCGGATTGGCGATGCATAGCCTTAACCACTAGGCTACCGTGATCCGGGGTCAAATTGACCACTTTAAAACAACTTTTGCGGATAACATCAGCGCCAATTCAAATATTGCCAAAAGAATTTCTGTAAAACTAGTACCCAGTGAATCTCTATGGAATCATGTGACAGAATTTTGTTCAACAAATTTAAACTTTAAGTTAAATAACTCCAAATATCAAAAAAATTGGAAATGACACTTTGGGGCGAAATTGATCAGTATACAATTAAGCGTCGGTTGGAAAGGGATATTTCCTACTCTGCTTAAATTTGCTCTTCTAAAACCGAATAACGCGTTTAAAATCTTACAACTAATGAATTTAATAGTTTAAATGCAAAATTAAATTTTGAAATTTTCCCTCAAACGCCTTAAGGTAGGCAATTTTCTTTGAAATAAGTGATTTCTATCACAATGAATGACTATTTCATCATAAAATGAACTTTATTTTAATTATTTCATTTTCTGATTAGCTACATAACTTCCCAACCAAGGCTCCACAAAAATGTTAAAACAGAAAATTTTCGGGAAGTCCTATTAGCAGTCGATTGTTTAGTAGCAATGATTTCAGCTAAATGAGAAATACATTGCAAATTCCTAAAAAATAAAGCAAAACTAACTTTTTTCAAAAAACTTAAAGTCTACGCTTATCTCTAGACATCCACGAACTAGATGATGTAAAAAGTTTAAAATCATTACGACGCTTATGAGTTCCTAGTATGGAATTACAATGTAGTACCCGAATGATCAATTTCACCCCGCTGATCAATTTGACCCCAGTTTACGGTAACTGGAGACCCCTGATCATCAGAATTATTTTCTGCTTTTAATCATAGGCTATCCTTTCTAGTTTAACAATTTAGATATTAGTTGGCACTGAAACTGTCGTTATTTAATCAGATATTTATCCTTTTTTGAAACATTGGCTGTTCATTTGAGTTATACAGATGAGGGAAACAGTGGCATTATCACTTAAGTTCATGATTCAATTTCTGTCATACGGCATTCGGCCAGTGTTGGTCGGCACGTTTGACCAAATGGCATTCAGCCAAATGACCCAGAACCCAATAAAACTGGCATGAGAGTTCTGTATCGCCCTAGAACCGCTTTAAAATCATCTGAAACGCCTGGGAACCCTTCTGGAATCCTCCTCTAAAACCTCCATGGAACTGACCAGAGAGCCTATGCGTGCTGCCTCTTGCATGCATCTTTTGAAACGCCTTGAAACGTAATTAACCGCTATGAAACTTTCTCAAATCCTCTGAAACACCTTGAAACGCTTCTGAACCCCCTAAAACTCCCATGGAACTGACCTGAGAGCCTGTGGTGCAGCCCACTAGAACCCCACTGAAACACTTTGCAACGACTTGAAACGCCTAGAAGCGCTTCTAAAACTTCCTGTAAAACCTCCACCGAACTTAATGAAATGCCTATAAAACCCACCCTGGAAACCCCGTTAAGCTCATTTGCGAGCCTGTGGAACTACTAAAACCTTCTGAAACCATTTGAAATGCGCTGAAAAGCCTTAGAACGCCTTGAAATGCCTTTAAAATACCAACCTGCCCCCTGACTCACCCTCGTAAGCCCTCTGAAACTCCACATGACCTACTTTTGAATCTCTTATAGGTTATAGCTACTCCTCCTCCTCCTCCTTAAACTACTTTGAAAACCATTTAGGTAATAGATTGAATCCTTCAGGTAATGAATGCATTTATGAATAAAATATTTAGGAAGCCCTGACTCATTAGGGAATCGCGCCACTTGGGCGGTGGCTTCTATATTCGTCTGTTTTCCACTATAACTCAGTCAAATTTGAACCAATTGACAAAACTTTTGGAATGTGGTGATATAGGTATAGTATCTACCCGTGCACAACATTTCAAGTCAATTGGTTCAAAATTGACTGAGTTATAGTGGAAAACAGACAAATATAGAAGCCACCGCCCAAGTCGCGCGATACCCTACCTGAATCGAGATTCCAACGTACCTACGTAGAAATGCAGTTTTCAACGGGAGCACCCGCATCCTCACCGATGTACTGAAGAGCTATGGATTTGGCATCTTAGCGCTGTCGTTGTTAAACCGGTCTTTGGTTTAGAGGTAATCAGCTTGAGGATCAAGGACCGATTCTTCAACTTCAGTATAATCTATGTGCACAACTTACACTCAGGAAGTACTGATGATAACAAAGACGCATTTTACGCGCAGCTTGAACGCGAATACATCCGGTGCCCTATCCAAGACGTCAAGATTACATTAGGAGACCAACGATTGGAAAGTTCAGCGTCCACCAGCTAGCGACGAAGACGGCCTACGACTCGTTGATTTCACGGCCTCTGGTCATTTGTACCACCTTCTTCCAACACATTCTCACGGACGGTCTTATCGTTATACGTGGAGAACTTCAAAACATACGGAATCTCAAATCGATCAAGTTCTGACTGATAGATGGCATTATCGACGTCAGGATCTATCGTGGCACAAACATCGACTTTGACCACTACTTGGTGATGGTAAAACTACGCCCAAAAGTTTCCATAACCAACAATGTACGGTACCGACGACCGCCTCGGTACGACCTCGTCCGACTGAAGCATATGCGCAGAATCTCGAGTCAGCGATGCCTGATGAGGACGACCTCCATGAGGCCCATGTAGAGGACTGCAGTCAAAGCAACCATAAACGACGCAACCAAGTGCACAACAGTCAGGTACATAGAACTGTGTTGAAGGAACTATTGGTTCGACTAGGAATGTTTTGTGGTTGTAAATGAGAAAAGCGCAGTGCGGGCACTGATGCTACAGCATGTTACCCAACAGAACGTGGAACGATACAAACAGAAGCGAAAACTGCAGACTCACTTCGTCTAGGAGAAAATAAACGCTGCTTGGAAAAAGCGGAGTATATGTGCAGACATAAGTGCAAGAGCCTCTCGACGGACGGACATGAAATGATTGAAAGCAGTTCTTCGATGAACACCTAAACGGCGTGGAGAACGTAGGCACGGGGGATGTGGCAGTGACATGTATTGCAGTCAACTCTTGTTCAATCGTGAGCTTGGTGCTTTCGCCACAACAACGGAGGAAACGGCTAGTTCGGTGCAGCAGAGCATGCAAATGATCTAACTCCCATGGTAAAGGATGCCTTTCGCTAGTTGAAAACCAACACAGGAGCAGGAACAAGGATGGTGCCGCAGCTGAACTCATCAAGATTATAGACTTGGAAAGTTTACCACAAAATTGTCTGCACTGAAAGTCAGGATCTGAGAAACTGAACAGTGAATATCAGGGTGCAACGCATCACCAACATCGAGCCTGCATACGACAGCATCAAGCGTTAAGAGCTATGGAAAATCATGGACGAGAATGACTTTTGTGGGAAGCTGACTATACTGTTCAAATTCAAAACAACGATGGACGGTATACAAAACTCCGTAAACTATTAGTTACTCTGTCCAGTTATTTCAATTTCGCCGAGGACTGCGACTATGCCATGAACTCTCATACATGCTGTTAAACTTCGTCCCGGACTATGTAATGCGACCTACCGAGCTCAACAACCAGGGTACGATTTCCATGAAATCCTGCCAATTTGTCTGCTTTACGCATGGGCATGAGCATTACTGCCAAACTATTTGGAACGGTGCACCACCGAACCGCAGTGGTACTAGAAGGCCGGCAGCAGAGGCACGTTATCATCCATTTGGGAAATTTGTGCCAGAAAGTGGCACTTCATTGCACCAACTCAAGGAAGTGATCGTTTCTACACTCATACAAAAACAACCATTTCGAGCCGGACAACAAAAGTTGCCGTCTCCCAGGTTAAGGTCATCAACATTTTTAATTTGTTTGCCGCGTTTCGAAGCCCAATCGGGTACATATACGAGAAAGTCAAAAATACGCATATCCCCTGGACCGATACGTAGCAGTTTGATAAAAACAGACGTTGCCGCGCGTCATCATCATCGGTCGTTACGCAAGTTGATAAACGCCGCCTTGCCGCCACCTTAATAAGACAAAACCGGTCCTCCGCCGCGGCTGCCTGGAATGTCTCCTCCTTTGGCAGTCTCCCGCTTCCTCCTTCCTCGCGATCATTTGGTATGCGACTGCGAATCTCCCCCCACAACTCAAATCGAACGGGGGACGGACGGAAGATTTCGGACTTTGAAGCGGTGTGATTTACGGTCCCATTGTGAATGTCACCCCTCTGCTGCTGCGCTGTGCTGGTTGGGAGACTGCCCGCAAGTGGTGTAGCACGGTAGCCAGTTCCAGATTATGCCACTTGAGCGGGAGAGGACCGCGGCACTGCCTGCGCACTGAGTCAGTCCGCTGCGTCGTCCCTGATGGACTCATACCTAGTCCACGGCTCTGTAGTGGGACGGAACGAAAGCGCATCCACCCGACCGAGCAGCTGGCTGGCTGGCTGACTGGCGGTTGATGCGGTTGTGGTTTCGTCGGTGCCTTTGGCTTGGCCTTTGGATGGATGGTGGCGCGCGAGAGGAAAGGTAAAGAAGCATAACAAACCAAAGATCAAAGGACTTTTGCCGCCGCCCGTCCTGGTGAGGAATTAAAGTCGCTCGTTCTCTCGCGTGTTCTTTGCGTGCGGCAGACAGTGGTCCACCGGGCGTCGCCGCAGTAGGAAACAACACTTTATTACCTGCAGGTCACCTTTTCTCGGTTGGGATAAATGTTGGAGATCGGTGCGTAACATTTGAAGAGGTGCTATTCAGATTCCTGTCTTGCTTAGCATTACTGCTTAGGTCGTCATATAGGAATTGACTTTATGGCGGACTTTTTAAAAATTTTAACTAGTTTATCGACGGTATAACATTCATATTTGAAACATTTATGGCTTTATCGGTCGCTATTTTCTCAAAGAACAAGGGAGTACACTAAAACCCCAATTTACGCTCAAAACGGGGGGAGCGTAAATTGGGGGAGCGTAACTTGGGGGGAGCGCTATTTGGGAATTAGTGCGTAAATCGGGGCAGTGTTTTTTTTCAGTTTTATAATTAGTTTGTGAAGATCGAAATCACATAAAGTTCCTAACCTATTAAAAGGTTATAAGTTATTCAAATACAATTAATAATTTAGCATTTTTGCTAAGTTCAGTGGTTCCCAAACTACGGTCATGGGCCAAGCGAATTTCTCAAGAATCAGAGATGTGAAGATAAGGTGAAAAGGTTTTCCGAATTCTGCACTTCAGGGAGTATGTACTTACCACAATGCAGTTGTATTGCAACAATCAGTGGTTTCCAACCTATGGTCACGGGCCACGTGAATATCTTAAGAACCGAAAGTGCTAGGAAGAAGAGCAAATGTTTTTCGGATTGATCATCTCAAGGCTCAGTATCTCTGATACAGATATGTTGAAAAATCAGTGGTTTCCAATCTATGCTCACGGGCCACGTGAATATCTCAAGAACCGAAAGTGCTAGGAAGAAGAGCAAATGTTTTTCGGATTAATCATCTCAAGGATCAGTATCTCTGATACAGATATGTAGAAAAATCAGTGGTTTCCAATCTATGCTCACGGGCCACGTGAATATCTCAAGAACCGAAAGTGCTAGGAAGAAGACCAAATGTTTTTCGGATTGATCATCTCAAGGATCAGTATCTCTGATATAGATATGTTGAAAAATCAGTGGTTTCCAATCTATGCTCACGGGCCTCGTGAATATCTCAAGAACCGAAAGTGCTAGGAAGAAGAGCAAATGTTTTTTTTTCGGAATGATCATCTCAAGGCTCAGTATCTCTGATACAGATATGTTGAAAAATCAGTGGTTTCCAATCTATGCTCACGGGCCACGTGAATATCTCAAGAACCGAAAGTGCAAGGAAGAAGAGCAAATGTTTTTCGGATTGATCATCTCAAGGATCAGTATCTCTGATATAGATATGTTGAAAAATCAGTGGTTTCCAATCTATGTTCACAGGCCACGTAAATATCTTAAGAACCGAAAGTGCTAGGAAGAAGAGCAAATGTTTTTCGGATTGATCATCTCAAGGCTCAGTATCTCTGATACAGATATGTAGAAAAATCAGTGGTTTCCAATCTATGCTCACGGGCCACGTGAATATCTCAAGAACCGAAAGTGCTAGGAAGAAGATCAAATGTTTTTCGGATTGATCATCTCAAGGATCAATATCTCTAATATAGATATGTTGAAAAATCAGTGGTTTCCAATCTATGCTCACGGGCCTCGTGAATATCTCAAGAACCGAAAGTGCTAGGAAGAAGAGCAAATGTTTTTTTTCGGAATGATCATCTCAAGGCTCAGTATCTCTGATACAGATATGTTGAAAAATCAGTGGTTTCCAATCTATGCTCACGGGCCACGTGAATATCTCAAGAACCGAAAGTGCTAGGAAGAAGAGCAAATGTTTTTCGGATTGATCATCTCAAGGCTCAGTATCTCTGATATAGATATGTTGAAAAATCAGTGGTTTCCAATCTATGCTCACGGGCCACGTGAATATCTCAAGAACCGAAAGTGCTAGGAAGAAGAGCAAATGTTTTTCGGATTGATCATCTCAAAGCTCAGTATCTCTGATACAGATATGTAGAAAAATCAGTGGTTTCCAATCTATGCTCACGGGCCACGTGAATATCTCAAGAACCGAAAGTGCTAGGAAGAAGACCAAATGTTTTTCGGATTGATCATCTCAAGGATCAGTATCTCTTATATAGATATGTTGAAAAATCAGTGGTTTCCAATCTATGATCACGGGCCTCGTGAATATCTCAAGAACCGAAAGTGCTAGGAAGAAGAGCAAATGTTTTACGGATTGATCATCGTAAGGATCAGTATCTTTAATATAGATATGTTGAAAAAATAGTGGTTTCCAATCTATGATCACGGGCTACGTGAATATCTCAAGATCCGAAAGAACTAGGAAGAAAAGCCAATGTTTTACGGATTGATCATTCTAACGATCAGTATCCCCAATATAGATATGTTGAAACATCAGTTATTTCTAATCTATAGTCACGGCCTATGTGAATATCTCAAGAACCGAAAGTGCTAGGAAGAAGAGCAAAGTTTAGGTTT
>NW_026917392.1:0-25000 GCF_035046485.1 Aedes albopictus
AAATTAAATTAGTTACATTAAAAATCCATTCATAATAATGTAAAATTTACAATTTCCAGCAGTTGTTGGGGCATATGGGGCAATATTAGCATTTAAAAGGATCTTTCATATATGTTTATGATTTCTATTAACCTCTAATTACACCTGCATCTATTTTAAACGATCTACAGTCGTGTTAGTTGTTCGAAAGTACATTTTTATTCTCTTTTTGTATGAAAAAAGGACAAAATGGACCACTTCCCGTGCCGTGCGGTGAATGAATTTAGCATCAATCGATTTCTCGTACTTTTTTACGTCAGAAATGGTCATCTTCACGTACCGAAACCAGCGGCGTTAAAAGATCCGTTTTTTGGGTCGATTTTGCCCACTGTGCAATGCCACGAATATGCCTGTAGAAACGATGGTTTCTCCAACCATGGTCGCGACCCACCACTGCACAGTGGGAAAACATGAACCCGAAACACGACTAAATTCATTTTCTCAGCTGGGTAACAAGTTCTGCCAACGACTGAGATCATTCTCGCTTGGAAAAAGTGTGCTGAATCGATCGTTGACCGGAGACCTCACCCTGGCCAGCTAGAGGACCTGAATCAACCCAAGTTCCTTACGGAAATCAAAACCATTCTCATCAAAGAATACTTTTGCACCAGATATTTATTTTGAAGCCGCAAATCAGAAGTAAATCGCATTCCGGATAACATCAGTTGCATATTATGGTCCAATTGTGGGTCCGGAACATCCATAAAAGTGGATATACAGAAGACTTACTCTTATAACATTTACATGACCTACATTCACACCTATTGACCTATGAATTGACATATGAAAAGTAAATCTGCAAAGATCTATTTTAAGGATTGTCATATCAGATAACCCTGGCCAGTTGGAAGGTAGCATCTGGCCTGTTCTAATCCCGAGTTCCTCTGAATACCTTTACTACGAACATCTAAATTATGCTGCAGCTTTATGAATTATACGAAATTCACAAACAAGAGCATTCAGGTTGACCAAAACTATATTAGTGGCCACAAAAACAGCAATCCGGAATTCTTGCGGAACCCCTCAGGGATGCTTCCAGAATTATCCCAGGTTGGGTCAAGAATCCTTCTGGGTAACTTACAAAATACTTCTAAGATGCTTCCGGATTCCTAATAGAATGCTTCCAGAATGCTTCTGGTTTGCTTTCAGGTTCTTTCTGGGATGCTTCCAGAATCCTGGTTTTCTGGATTCTGGTCTCCTTTAAATTTCTTCTAGGTTACTTCAAGAATTTATCTTTCTGGGATGCATCCAGTTTTCCTTTGATGCTTCCCAAGTTCTTATGGGATACTTCCAGATTCCTTCTAGGATGCATTAAGAATCCTTCTGAGTTACTTTCAAAATTCTTCTAGGTTACTCCCAGATTCATTCTGGGATACTCCCAGATTTATTATGGGACGCTCCCACAATCTTTCTGGGATTTTTCCAGACTCCTTCAGGTATGCTTCCAGAATCCATCAGGGATGCTTCTTCAATTCTTCCGTGACACTTTCAGATTCTTTCTGGGATGCTTCCAGAGCCCTTCTGAGTTGCCTTCAAAATTCTTCTAGGTTGCTCCCAAAATCTGGGATGCTTCTAGATTCCTTCTGGGACACTTCCCGATTTTTTTGGGAATATTACCAGATTCTTTCTTAGTTCTTTTCTGAACTCTTCGACTGCTCGCAGCCAGGCATGTATCCAGGTTTCTTTTGATATGCTTCCCAAGTTCTCCTGGGATGCTTCCAGATTCCTTTCGGGATGCTTCTAGATTCCTTATTGGATGTTTGCAGATTCGTTCTAAGATACTTCCAGAATCTTTCTGGGATGCTGCCAGAATACTCCAGAATACTTCAGGGATTCTTCCAGAATTCTTCTGGATTACTTTCAGAATACATCTAGGTTGCTTCAAGAATCCTGGGATGCTTCCAGATTCCTGCAGAGGATTCTTTTGGCTCCTTTATGAATGCTTAATTGCTTAAAGAATTCCTCTGAGTTGCTTCAGGAATCTTTCTGGGATGTTTTCAAATTCCTAATGGGAAGCTTTCAGAATCCTTAAGAGTTGCTTGCAGATTTTTTTTTGTGATACTTTTAAATTTGTTATGGGATGCTTCCAGAGTTCTTCTGGGATGCTCCCGAAATGTTTCTCGGATACTTCGAAGTTCCTTATGGGATGCTACCAGAATTCTTCTGGAATGCTTCTTAAGTTTGCCATGGTTCCTCTCAAATTCTTTAAAATGCTTCCTGAAAATTTTTAAATTTCTTATTGAATGCTTCCAAAATCTTTCAAGTATTTTGGGATGTTTCCAAGTTCCTTCAGGGATGCTTACAAATTTCTTATGGAATGTTTCCAGAATCGTTCTGAGTAGCTTACAGAATCTTTCCAAAACGCTTCCAGAATCTCTCTAGAGTTTTTATAAGCATTCTAGAAATTAGTCTTGAGCCAACCCAGAAGAAATCTGGAAGAAACCCATAAGGAATTTGCATCACAGAAAGATTTTTTCAAGCAAGCCAGAAGAATTCTGGAAGCATCTCTAGGATGTCTACTCATACGACAAAATTATGTTCTCTGAGTTTTCCAGGTTTTTATAGGCTTGAGTTTTGTAATATTTCAAATTTATAAGCCACTTTACATTTTATAAAATACAAATGCCTGAAAGTAACGAATGTAAGCAATTTATCTTATTATTTAAAAGTGTACAAATAAATTTTCATAAATTAAGTTAAAATTTAACGGGAGATTTGTATGAAAGAACGTAAATAAACATAAAGAAATTGCACTGGTGGGTAGCAGGTTGATTTTTTATGGGTTGTGAAAGCTTGGGCGATGTTGTAATGAATGTCTGAACTAACTTATGTCGAACGACATTATTAGTAATTTTCTAATTATACAAATCTGTTATGAAACTATGAGTTTTCAATGAGAAGGTTTGTGTTCTGGAAAATATGAGTTCAGGTTGTTGCTTGTAGTTTCTATTTTTAGTTAGATATACACGGCACTTTCAGAAGTTAGAATTTTAGAAAAATATCAAAATTAAGCAAAAATTTCCCACAAAAAAACCAACGATAAAGCGCTGCAGAAGAATAAAATTGCCACTATTTCTTCAAAGACTTTATTCTTTTTCGAATGAGAATATTAGCTTTGTACCTTTTTCCGCCTTGTTATGCTTATCCTTCGACAGATACGGCAAAGATTTTATGGAAACTGATCACTTGAGCACTTTAATCATATTTGGACATTTTTTAAAAGCAAAAATAAACACTGTAAATAAAAAAAATGTGAGATTAAGTGCTACGTATCTAAAGTTTATTAAAACATAATGAAAGCGATAAAAAGTATTGCTGTACGTCTGTCGAAAGTATCTTAACCGACGCATGATTTGAACATACTTCATGGTAGGTCATCAACTTCTATGACAATCAAACGTAGGTCACAAGTTTACTATGAGAAAACTGTTTGAGGACCCCTGCTGCAGGAGTTTCAAGAGGAAATCGTGAAAAAATCCAAAGAAATTCATAGAAGAAGCCCTATAGGTAAATCTATAGAGGAACCCTGGAGTAATTCCCAGATGAATCCAAAAGGATTCCCAAGTGGAATTTTTGGTGGAATGTCTGAGAAAAAACAACTCCTGGACATTCTGAAGAAATGCCTGGAAGAATTCCGGGAGCAATATCTACAGCATTCTAAGCAGAAAACTCACAGCATAGATTTCTGAAGAAATTCCAGCAAGTATTCCTGGGTGAATGCTTGGAGATATACTGGAAAATTTTAAAAGGAACAGAATGTTATTAATTGACAAATTTAGAAATGATTTTGTGAAAAAAAAATCGCGTTCTGGCGAGATTTGAAGCCACGACTTCGAATTTGCTAGACAGACGCTTTTATCAACTTAGCCACAGAACCAGTAACGATTCTGCGAAATAGAAGCCCAACTGACTCCAAGCCCTCACCATGAAGACTCCGTTTTTCACAAATCCATATCTCTTTCGGCATAGATGCTATTGTACATATTGATTTATTTCAGACCGAAGTCGATATGTGAAATCAAATATTCCCAACAAATTTACGTTCAAAAATGGATGCATTGCCAGATATTACGTGCCTGGATATTACAAAATTATTTGATGTGTAGTTTCTTAACAGTCGGCGATATATCGGAACTGATTGCTTACGGATTTCTCCTGATGCTTCAGATAAATACCATGTGTACCAGAAAGGTTTTTCAAAGATATTAGTTAAAACAGCACTAACAAAGATGTTTTGTTAGAGTGTTAAATGTGTTTCATTTGAATAAAAAAAAACATCTTTTGGTACTTCTTCAGCAGTTCATTCATGGATGGCTCTGACTGATTTATTTAAAGTAACTTACTCCTGAACGTTACATCAATCATACTATGAACATCATTATAAATAACAAATATACTGTTGAACCACAAACAACACAAATACATCACACTACACTCTCAGCAATTCATAATGTTCAAACGAACCACTGAACGCTTCGCGATTTCTCCAAGAATTAATTCTAAGATTCCCCCAGAATTTCGTTTCTTCCAAAGCATGCCTTCTGTGCTCTCTCCTGAAACTTATCCAGATTCTTCCAGGAGTTTATTCAGGATTTGTTTAGAAGTCCAATCTAGAATTCTTGCAGGAGTTCCCTCCAGGATTACTCCAGGAACTCCGTACGGTGTTACTTCAGACATAATTTCTAGAATTTCTCTAGGAATTTCGTTTGCGATTTCTCCTGGAGTTTTTCCTGTAATTTTTCCTAGAGTTTTTTTTTTCAAGGATCGTGTAGGATTCCTTCTGTTTGTTTTGGAATATTTTCAAATGTCTTTGGGAAGGAACATCTGAGAAACTCCTGTAGGAATTGTCTGCAAAACTGCTGGAGATATTTAATCTGAAGTTTTTGGAGTCAGAATTCCAGGTGAGAGTCTTTGAATACTTTCATGGGAAATTAAAAAAAAAACTCTTGGATGATTTACATGAGGAACAACTGAAAGAATTCTATAGTGAACTTCCAGAGAAATTTCAGAATGATCTTCATATTTCAGTGATCCAGAATTTCATCAGAAACACCTGTAGAAATCCCGAAAGAAGTTCCCGGAGGACTCACTGAAAGGGGGTGTCCGGCCATTTGGCCGAATTATGATCAAAAGAATTCAGAGGAAGTTTTTGACAGTCTAGCTACCATTATGTTCTTCACTAATATTTCCTTCTTTTAATCATAGGCTTTGCTTTCTAGTTTTGATACTTAGGGATTAGTTGGCGTTGAAACTGCCAATATTTTATCAAAAATTTTTCCTTCTTTGAATCATAGGCTGTTCGTTCGAGTTATATTGATGCGGGGAACAGTGGCATGATCACTTATGCTCATTTTCAGCCAACCTGCTTTCGGCCAAATGGCGTTCGGCCAAATGACCCGGAACCCTTGAAGAAATCCCAGAAGGCGTACGTTTCTGGAGAATTACCAGAGAAAGTTCCTAGAGGAGCCCCAGAAAAAAGTTCTTGACGGAATCCAGCAAGAAGTTCTCCGAGAACCCCGGAAGGACTTTCCGAATTCCTAGAAAGAATTCTTGTAGAAATCTTATAAGAATTCCTGGAGGAATCATCAATTAAATTCCTGAAGCATTCCTGAAAGAATCGCGGAAGAAAGTTCTAAAAAAAATCACGGAAAGATCATCTGAAAAAAAAATCCCGAAAGGTATCCCGGGTGAAATTTCTCCCAACCATATGCATGCAGCTTCTGGTAAATTTCAGAAGAATATCCTGGAGAGAAGAAGAACTATAAGAGGAACCCGAGAAGTAATCTTGGAAGAAATTCATGAAGGAAAGATTTCCTGGATAATATCCATTCAGGATAATCTCAGAAGGAACTCCTGGAGGAATCACAACATGTTGGATATCTACTGGGGATGGCCAAAATGTTTGGGATAGGCAACTCTTTTTCTCTCACAAAAAAGTTCAACATGCTGTAACTTTTCATAGAGTGCATCAAATATTCCCAAATTATGACTGTTTGTCAACCGATTATATGTGCATCATTGGTACAAACTAATAACTTTTTTCAACGTTTAACAAGTATCTATGTTCTGATGAATTTTCAAGCATTATTATATTGTTGATAATCGCTCAAAATTTAATTTAATTCGGTTCACTGGTCTCCGAGATATGACAGTTCAAAATTGATAGTCTTAAAAATAGTGTTTTACCAGATCAGTTATAACTTCGCGAAAGATTAATCAATCGAGCTCAAATTTGTACCACTGATGCACATATAATAGGTTAATAAACAGTCAAAATTTGAGAATATTCTATGCACTCTATGAAAAAATACACCATGTTGAACTTTTTTGTGAGAGAAAAAAAGTTGCCTATCCCAAACATTTTGGCCACCCCCTGTATCTGTCAAACTGCTTATGTACTTTTTCGCTTTGACACTTACATCCCTGCCTTATCTCCGCCAGCAAAAGATGCTGCGACAGGGACGCCAGCGACATTCTTCCTCTATTGTTCTAACTCTTGAAATTACAAGCGCATTGCATACTTTTAGGCGTTTATCTGTGCATGGGTATTTCAGTCCCAATTTACAAAATTGATTCCAATTCGTCAAAACACGTTTTTTGCCCAACAAGTTTCTTATAAACTCGGTTTTAATGATAATACCTGTGAGATGGACATTCATGTGTATAGTTTTGATCCACGAAGCCTTGCTGCACTATTAAAGTTACCTGCACATATTACGGTACACATATTTTTAGGAAAGTTTCGTCCATGTGCAAAATTTCTTTGAATTTTATGTATTGAATAAGACCTAATAGCACATTAGCGGAGATGGTTTTGATGCGGTGCCCCTTAAATTTTTGATCGCTAGTGTAGGGTCTGGGACCATTTGGGCAGGAGCACCTATTTAGGTCACTTGCTGCTATAACTCAGTCAATTTTGACCCGATTGACTTGATTTTTGAGACACGATCAGATACGCACAGAATCTAGCCATGCGCAATCGGTTTGAAATTGACTGAGTTATAGCAGCAACTGCCCAAAATAGGTGCTCCTGCCCAAATGGTCCCAGATCGTATTTATCTCTCAAAAACATACCACTTACTTATCATCAAACTCTTGCCAAGTCTGCTGAATTCAAGGTCAACGTATTGCAACCACGGTGGGACCGCGCCTGCTTTGATGGGTTTCTATCCTATCCACCCAGCCAGGAGATGTTGCTCCTTGGTGCTGTTCGATTATCATCGACCCACCACCACCACAGCAATCCCCAAGCTGTGCAGCCAGCAACATTGTATGAAGAGCCTATTTTCGAGCATCGATATCAGATGTTTTTATCCGATAGTTTTGATGGCGAAACAACAAACGCCCCAACAGCTTCAACAGTAGGCTAGTGCATTCGCAGTCATATCATCAGAGAGATGCTGTTGTTGTTGCCTAGCAGTAGGCGATTCCGTCCCGTGTGGCACAGTGGGACGCAGTGCGCAAGCTTGAGGCTTTTCTGAGTGATGCGAATTAACAGTGTAGCGGCAGAGAGTGGGAGATTCGTGGAGAGAGTTCTCTCCCCCCGAAGAGAAAGAGCGAATGGTTGGAACAGCTGTGCGTTGCGTTGGGTGGGTGGCGATCTGACTGGCGGTGGGTTTGGGTGGTTTGAGAGCATGGATTGCTTCCACATCGGAAGAGCATCAATTTGTAATGCTGCCTGCCTCTGTATGTTTATTTTCCCGTTGGCCGTTTATTTTGATACAATAGCAACGAGGAGAAGGCACGCGTTTGGTGTGAGAGATGTGGGTGGAGGCGGTTGTTGAGCGGCGTATCAAAACAACGAACGGCTAATCTTCTTGGCGGTAGATCGGCGATGAACAATGAGAACATTAGGTATCTAGGTTTATGCAAAAGAACAACTCAAAATAAATAACGCGGAAGAGTTGTCTGTCGGCACAACATTGTTAGTCGTTGATGCGTCCGTATCAACATGGGGTAAACATAAACAAAGGCCTACTGCGATTTAGAGGAATCTGGCAAACTTGGATGCGCCTCTCGCACGTGCCGCTCTCATCGCGGGGGATAGGAATCTGCAGAACCTGTGCGGTTTTTCTCGGTTTTCTCCGGACCGGGCCGAAGCACCAGGATGCGACGCGCGATGATGACACGATGCTGACTGGGAGGAATCAGCATCTGACGGTCGGTCGATGGGTTCGTCCGTTGCGGAGGCAGTCAGTTATTCATTTGCTCTCGTCCGGTACGGTTGGAAAATTGTCGTGGTCCTCGTCTGTTTGCGATTTGCTTGGACATTACAGCAGCAGCTCAACAGGGACTGAGAGGTGTTCAGGCTGACAGAGCAACACAGACATTTGGGAAGGTGTTGTCTTAGAACATCATAATCTAGGTCCTAGCGTTGAACACCCACGGTGCGCCTGAATGCAGGCAAAGGATTATATCCAGCGTTCTCGATACAGTCCCACATCAGCATCCCATCATCGATTCCTGTCCTGGGGGTACGGATTATCACTTCCCCCCTCGGTTCTTGTGGACCCAAGTGTTCGACGTTCGATTTTTCCTCGGATGCTGCTGATGATGCGAGTGTGAGATGATAATGCGAAAATATCGATTCGTAATGGTGTCACTCGTGCGGTTCGGGTCGTTCTCGTGCTAAATGTGAACTTTCGAGGCTCGCTTTTGCTGACTGCGACTTCTTGGGCGAAGGGAAGCGAGAAGAGTTGCATAAATTACATAACTTTTCTGCGAAAACCGGCGAAACGAAGTTTGGCGGTGTGCTCCATGGATTACTGCGATCCCGCGGTATGAACGCTTTGGGGGAAGAGATATCCGAGTCGCAGCCAACTGGGACCGTTTTGGAGCGGCACGTCTCGTCACATGGATGCTCGCGCAAGTGGTGAAAGATAATTGCTTCTAAGTGAGTTGTAAATTGAACAAAAGCGGTCCTCTTAAAAGTCGACTCAATCCCGAGCGTTGTTCTTTGGGACGCGAAGTGCTGACAGGGCGGGGATGCGAGCTCCTTGACTGACACCGGAAAAATTCCATTAGTGATCCACTTAAGACAAGCGAGAAAACAAAATAAGCGGGTGCAGCCGGAGTAGTCGAACACGGTTCGATTCAAGGTTTCTGCGAAGCGTGGTCGTGCGTGCGTGTGAGTGTGGGTGATTGATGGATCGATGACCCTCCTGCCTTCCGCCACGAGACCCGCTCCCGACACTAGTGACACGATCATTGGCTTGGGTTGATGGTTAGTTAATCGGAGAGTTGCCAATGCCAAAGTGAATTTGGTTCGGCAGGCGGAAAATTAAAGCGCAGCACGTGTTGTTGTTGTTGTTGTTGTCGTCGTTCGTTGACGAAGTAGGCGACGACACGACGGACGAGCGCGCGAAGAGAGTGCAGCAGCAGTGTGGGAAGATTAATGATTCTGATCTCCGTTGTTGTCATCGGGGTGCTAGCTACTCTGTAGAGGAAGTGGCGGCGTGCGTGCGTGAGTGAAGAAGACGTGTTGTGACGAAGAAAGGTTCGTGCTCAAGAGGAAAAATCTGTGTAGTGGCGAGAGTTTATGGTAATAATGATGATGTCGTGTGCTGCTGGAGTTGTTTGGTGGTGACCATATTTTCCATGCTGAGCCTCCGCAGAATAGAAGAAGAGAGCGAAGAAAGCATCCGTGAATAGGGCGGGGAGGGAGTCAACACGTGTAGCGCAAAGTAGAGCAGGAAGTGGGAAAATAATACGATTATAAATTAAAGCTGCCAGCAGCTGTTTGCGGCAAGTGGAAAACGTAAACGTAACGCATCCAGCGACCCGCAGAGGGAAGCTGGCTGACAGATGTTATTGTTGCTGTTGGTTTTTGTTTGGTGATTCTTCCACGCTGGGAAGTTGCCTCGGTGCGTGGTGAACCAGCCTAGAGGGTAATTGCGTGAAACAAGGCAGGCGGCGGAGCAGAAAGCCGACAGTGACTGAGGAGGCGGCGCGTAATGGAAGCTTAAAGTAGGTATCCATGGAAACGACCTAATAACTTTAAACTTTATTGACTGCGGTTGTCAGGTTTAATTGAAACAGTTGATAAGGGATGGGTTCGGGTGTTTGGGATGATGATGCTGATGGGGAAATTAATTTTGCTATAATTCGACCCGGTAATTGTTGGGCTTTCAGCAGAATCGGCGCTGTAGTTAAAAGGCCGGACAATAATTTTATGCTTCACATGATGAACGGTATTGTAATGACAATCAGCAATGTTCATTAATTTAATCGCATGGGCTGTTGGTTTGCACATGATTGTGAATTTAATACTGTTGAAATGTGATTACTATTTGTGTGTATGTATATGGAAGTCCACAAACTGATTATTTGTGGAATGGAATTGATGATGATTGTGTTTACCTTTGTAAGTCATGAACAAAGGCAGGTTATGAGAAAACATAATTACCATAACATCAATAATAATAAACATGAAATCACGAGTAAAAAGAGTATAGAAACCTGTCAACTTTCAAATTTATCATATCACTCATAAACCATACCTCAAGGTATTCCTCTAAGAATTAGTGCAAAGATTCGTTTAACCCTCTAATACCCAAATTTTTGATTTTGATCTAAATATCATTTTTCGTCATCTAAAATCGTTTTAAACATGTTTTGGAAGATGATTCTTTTTAATTCTCGATTTCGTGAATTTCAGTTTTTGATTTTTCTAATTTTTATTTTTGAACATCCCCACACTTTTATATTTTTCCTGGAAGCCAATTTGGGGAACGGATTTTTTGAGATGAAAACATTTTGAGATTTTATGATTATTGTTGAAATATTATTATTTTAAATTTTTTTCACAGAAAATTTTATTTTCCGTGTAATTTTAAGGAAAATAATTTTAGAATATATTCGATTCCCTTAAACTATTAAACAAGGATAGAATGATTTGGGAAAAATTTAAAATATGTTAAATGTAGCGATTCAATACAAAATAAACAATGACTTCTAAACAATGAGTAAAACATCTATTTTTCGATGATTTAAAAAAAATGTAAATACGCTTTAAAATACACCAAAAACCATTTTGAGATATATAGAACAGTCCTAAATATCAGCCAAAAATATAAAAAAAAAGATTTTCCACGAAACAAAAATTACAAAAATGCTCAAACTATACCCCGTCTAAAGGCGGGATTGGGTATTAGAGGGTTAAGTGTTTCTCCAGGAATTTCTCTAACAAATTATCTAGGAATTCTTCTAACAAATCTTCTATAGATTCCTGCAGGAGTTATTCTCAAAATATTTTTAAGAATGTGTTCTGAGTTTCTATCAGTAAACCCAAGGTTTCTAGTGAATCTTTCAGTGATTTATTCTCCCAGTAATTGGGATTTTCTTATAGGCTTTTCCTCAACGGTTAACAGAGGAAATCTTCTGAAGTTTTTGAGAATTTCTTCTTTAATTCCTCTTGGAATTCTTTCCTCTATCCAGTCACCGATTTTTTCAGGAATTCTTCCAGGAAACTCAAGCAGGTTTCCTCGCTGAATTCTTGGTAGGGTTCATTTGGGGATTACTGCTGGATAACATTCAAGGATTTTTGCTTAGGGATTTTCCAGCAATTCCTCTGGGAATTCCTGCAGGATTTCCTCACAAGATAATTTTAAGAATGACTCCAGTCAGAGTATCCGTAAAGGAACTTCACCAGAGTTTTTTCCAAGCTTCTAGCTATTTCTTCACAGCTCCCTCTCAAGAATTGGGAGTTTTGTAGGAATTTCTCCAGGTAATCTTTCAGGGATTTCAGAAGTTTCTCTAGCACTCCTCTTGAAATTCTTCGCACAATTCTACCTGTCGGAATTCCTCCAGAGGATCTTGTTGGAATTCCTTCAGCGATTCTCGCTGGAATCCTCCATGGATTGCTATAAAAAAATCCTTCAACGGTTTCTCCTGGCACTCTTTTACGAATTCCTACCGGAATTTGTTGGAATTAGGAGTTTTTCCGAAGACTCCTCTCGGAATTTCTCCAAAGATTATTCGAAGTATTCCTTCAGTGACGCTTCACGAAATTCTTCTAGGGTAGTCGAAGTATTCCCTTAGAGATTCTTCACAAATTTCTTCATCTCTCAGAACTTTTCCAGAGATTCTATTCGGAATTCATCCAGAAATTCCTTCCGGAATCTCTTCAGGGAAAACTTTGGGAATTTCTTCAAGGATTCCTCTCGGAATTCCTCCAGGGATTCCCTCGGAATTGCTCCAGGGATTGCTCTCGGAATTCCTCCAAGGATTCCTCTCAGAATTCCTCCAGGCATTCCTCTCGAAATTCCTCTAGGGAATTATCTTGGGATTTCTCCAGGTATTCCTTTCGGAATTCCTACAGGAATTCCGCTCGGAATTCTTCAAGGGATTCCGCTCGGAATTCCTCCAGGGATTCCTCTTGGAATTCTTCCAGGGATTCCTCTCGGAATTCTTCCAGGGATTCCTCTCGGAATTCCTCCAGGGATTCCTCTCTGAATCCCCCCAAGGATTCCTTTTGGAATTCTACCAGGAATTTCTCTCGGAATGCCTCCAGGAACTCCTCTCGGAATTCCTTCAGGGATTCCTCTCGGAATTTCTTCAGGAATTCATCTCGGAATCCCTTCAAGTATTACTGTCGGAAATCTTCAACGCATTCCTTTCAGAATACCTCCAAGGATTTCTTTCGAAGTTTCTCCAAAGATTCTGATCGGAATTCTTCCAGGGGTTCTCTCAGAATTCCTTCAGAAATTCCTCTCGGAGTTTCTCCAGGCATTCCTCTCGAAATTCATCTAGGGAATTACCTTGGAATTCTTCCAGGGATTTCACTTGGAATTCTTCCAGGGTTTCCTCTCGGAATTTCCCCAGGGATTCCTCTAGGAACTCTTCCAGTGATTTCTCTCGGAATTTCTCCAGGAATTCCTCTCGGAATGCCTCCAGGGATTCCTCTCGGAATTCCTCCAGGGATTCCTCTTGGAATTCCTCCAGGCAATCCTCTCGGAATTCCTTCAGGGATTCCTCTCGGAATTCCTCCAGGGATTGCTCTCGGAATTCCTCTAGGGGTTTCTCTCGGAATTCCTTCAGGGATTCCTCTCGGAATTCCTCCAGGGATTCCTTCATGGATTACTCTAGGCATTTCTCTCGGAATTCCTCCAAGAATTCCTCTCGGAATTCGTCTTGAAAATTATCTAGGAATTCCTCCCGGGATTCCTTTCGGAATTCCTCCCGGGATTCCTTTCGGAATTCCTCCCGGGATTCCTTTCGGAATTCCTCCCGGGATTCCTTTCGGAATTCCTCCCGGGATTCCTCTCGGAATTCTTCCAGGAATTCCTCTCGGAATTCCTACATGGATTCCTCTCGGAATTCCTCCAGGGATTCCTCTCGAAATTCCTCCAGGGATTCCTCTCGGAATTCCTCCAGGGATTCCTCTCGGAATTCCTCCAGTGATTCCTCTCGGAATTCCTTCAGGGATTCCTCTTGGAATTCCTCCAGGGATTTCTCTCGGAACTCCTCCAGGAATTCCTCTCGGAATTCCTCCAGGGATTCCTCTTGGAATTCCTCCAGGGATTCCTCTCGGAATTCCTACAGGGATTCCTCTCGGAATTCCTCCAGGGATTCCTCTCGGAATTCCTCCAGGGATTCCTCTCGGAATTCCTCCAGGGATTCCTCTTGGAATTCCTCTAGGGATTCCTCTCGGAATTCCTCCAGCGATTCTTCTCGGAATTCCTCCAGGGATTCCTCTCGGAATTCCTCCAGGGATTCCTCTCGGAATTCTTCCAGGGATTCCTCTCAGAATTCCTGCAGGGATTCCCCTCGGAATTCCTCCAGGGATTCCCCTCGGAATTCCTCCAGGGATTCCTCTCGAAATTCCTCTCGGAATTCCTCCAGGGATTCCTCGCGGAATTCCTCCAGGAATTCCTCCAGGGATTCCTCTCGGAATTCCTCCAGGGATTCCTCTCGGAATTTCTCCAGGGCTTCCTCTCGGAATTCCTCCAGGGATTCCTCTCGGAATTCCTCCAGGGATTCCACTTGAAATTCCTCTCGGAATTCCTCCAGGTATTCCACTCGAAATTCTTCTCGGAATTCCTCCAGAGATTCCTCTCGGAATTTCTCCAGAGATTCCTCTCGGAATTCCTCCAGAGATTCCTCTCGGAATTCTTCCAGAGATTCCTCTCGGAATTCCTCCAGGGATTCCTCTCGAAATTCCTCTCGGAATTCCTCCAGGGATTCCTCGCGGAATTCCTCCAGGAATTCCTCCAGGGATTCCTCTCGGAATTCCTCCAGGGATTCCTCTCGGAATTTCTCCAGGGCTTCCTCTCGGAATTCCTCCAGGGATACCTCTCGGAATTCCTCCAAGGATTCCTCTCGGAATTCCTCCAGGGATTCCTCTCGGAATTCCTCCAGGAGTTCTTGTAGGGATTCCTCTGGAAATTCCTCTAGAGATTCGTCCAGGATTTCCTCTACAAATTTCTCCAGGATTCTCAACAGGCATTCCTCCAGATTTTCCTCCAGAAATCTTTCCAGGGATTCCTCCGAGAATTCCTCCAGGAATTTCTTTGCATATTTATGCAGGGGGATTACTCCAGCTCTTCAAGAGATTCCTCTGAGAATTCCACCAGGGATTCTTCCAGGAATTTCTCTGGAAATTCATCTAGAGATTAGTCCAGGTGTTCTTCTACTTATCTCTCCAGGATTTTCTACAGGCATTCCTCTAGAAATTCCTCGAGAAATTCTTCCAGAGATTCCTTCGAGAATTCCTCCGTGGATTCTTTCTGGAACTGCTCCAGTTATTCTTTAAGGAAAACCTTCAAGGATTTCTCTAGGAATTCCTCCAGAGATTCTTGAGAAATGCATTCAGGGATTCCGCTAGGAATTCCTCCACGAATTCCTTCAAGAAATTCTCCAGCAATTTCTCCGGGAATTTATGCAAGGATTCCTCCACGAGTTCTTCAACAGATTCCTCTAAGATTTCCTCCAGGGATTCCTCCGAGAATTCCTCCAGGGATTCTTCCGAAAATTCTTGCAGGGATTTCTCCGGTGAGTCCTCTAGGGATTCCTCTAGAAATTCCTTCAAAGATTCTTCCAGGATTCTATCCAGGAGTTTTTTTTTAGAGATTCCAGTAGGTATTCTTCTGGAGATTCCTTCAGGAATTTTTCTGGGGATTCCTCCAAGAATTCCTTTAGGCCTATCTCTAGGAATTTCTCCAGGCACTCCTTTAGAGAATCTTTTAGGGTTTGTTTGAGGGATTTATTCCAAGAACTCCTCTAGTGATTTTTCCAGGAATTCTTCTAGGGATTCCTCAAGGCTCAGGAATTCCTTCAGGATTTCCATAACCATTTTTGCAGAGATTCTCCTTCGCATTTCTCAAAGATATCCTCCAAGAGTACCTCCAAGGACTCTTCCAGGATCTCTTTCAAGATTTTCATCAGGTAATACTCCAGGAATACCTCCAGGAATTTCTCCAGGAATTGATCCAGGAACTCTATAAGGAATTCCTCCACAATTTTTTACACCATTTTCTCCAGGGATTTCTCCAGGGAATCCACCAAGGATTGCTTTAGAAATTTCCCCGGGAACCCGTAATTTATTCAGTTATTCCTCTAGGAATTGCTTCAACAGATTGCTCCTGGAATACCTTCAGGTATTCTTCCAGGAGTGACATGACTGCCAGATTATTTTTTTCCAGCTTACCTTGTCGTCCATTTCAAGGGGTCTCAGGAGGTGTCATAGGCGAAAATGTGGTATATCAGAGACATTCTAGGTGTGTTCCAAAAGTTTCCAAGGTTGTTCCACGGTGTTTCATGGGGGTCCCGGGGGCGTTTCAGGAATGTCACAAAGAGCTTTCGAGGCGTTCCATGGGGCTTCATTGGGCTTCAGAGGATCATTGGGCATCCCATGGATGTCAAGGGAGTTTCAGGAGTGTTCCAGGGCTGTTCTTGGGGATTAACCCTTTGGAGCCGGAGGGGTCATATTATGACCCCAACATAAAAACGGCTGTTAAAATTCACACATTTATCAAAACAGAACACTCTCTTCAACAAATCAAGGGCTCCATTAAGGAAAATGGAAAAAATTGTATTAAATACTTCATCGAGATCATAGAACATCCTGAACGCCATCAAATTTGGAGAAACGAAATAATTGACAAACCAGTTGTTCCCAATGCTGAATTTGAATATGGGTTACGTTCATATGTATTCATTCACCCTTCGTCAAGAATATCAAAAGGTGCTTTGTAGTCTGGGATGTTCCTTGGTGTTTCAAAATGTCCTGTAGTGAAGTCCTTCAAATTCACAAGAATAATTTTACGTTGTGTCACCATAAATAATAGCATTGCATAATTTGCCGGATTCCAGAAGCTCTTGAAATCTAAAATGCCATTTGGAGACAGTATACAAATGTTCCAGGTTGGCCATACTACGTTGGAGTTCAGAACTTCAAATCTACACTCGTAACAGCAGCCATATCTGCTATACTGAGCAACGTTTCATAATCAACCGCGGTTATTGGACCAACATGAAGTCTACTTGATGTTATTGTAAACCTTTGGAACAGTTAGGGTCGTCCAAACTGTCCTACAATGAAGTCCGTTAAATCTACAAGAAAAATTTTTCGTCTAGAGATTCGTCAGAACCTCGTCTAGAGATTCGTCAGAATCTCGTCTAGAGATTCGTCAGAATCTCGTCTAGAGATTCGTCAGAATCTCGTCTAGAGATTCGTCAGAATCTCGTCTAGAGATTCGGCAGAATCTCGTCTAGAGATTCGGCAGAATCTCGTCTAGAGATTCGGCAGAATCTCGTCTAGAGATTCGGCAGAATCTCGTCTAGAGATTCGACAGAATCTCGTCTAGAGATTCGACAGAATCTCGTCTAGAGATTCGACAGAATCTCGTCTAGAGATTCGACAGAATCTCGTCTAGAGATTCGACAGAATCTCGTCTAGAGATTCGACAGAATTTCGTCTAGAGATTCGACAGAATCTCGTCTAGAGATTTGACAGAATCTCGTCTAGAGATTCGACAGAATCTCGTCTAGAGATTCGACAGAATCTCGTCTAGAGATTCGACAGAATCTCGTCTAGAGATTCGACAGAATCTCGTCTAGAGATTCGACAGAATCTTGTTTAGAGATTCGACAGCATCTTGTTAACAGATTCGACAGAATCTTGTTAAGAGATTCAACAGAATGTCGTCTAGAGATTCGACAGAATGTCGTCTAGAGATTCGACAGAATCTCGTCTAGAGATTCGACAGAATCTCGTCTAGAGATTCGACAGAATCTCGTCTAGAGATTCGACAGAATCTCGTCCAGAGATTCGACAGATTCTCGTCTAGAGATTCGAGAGAATGTCGTCTAGAGATTCGACAGAATGTCGTCTAGAGATTCGTCAGAATGTCGTCTAGAGATTCGACAGAACCTCGTCTAGAGATGCGTCAGAATCTCGTCTAGAGATTCACCAGAATCTCGTCTAGAGATTCGCCAGAATCTCGTCTAGAGATTCGTCAGAATCTTGTCCAGAGATTCGTCAGAATCTCGTCTAGAGATTCGACAGAATCTCGTCTAGAGATTCGACAGAATCTCGTCTAGAGATTCGACAGAATCTCGTCTAGAGATTCGACAGAATCTTGTCCAGAGATTCGACAGAATCTCGTCTAGAGATTCGACATAATCTCGTTCAGAGATTTGACAGAATCTCGTTCAGAGATTTGACAGAATCTCGTTCAGAGATTTGACAGAATCTCGTCAATCGATTCGGAAGAATCTCTTTTAAAGATTCGGAAGAAGATTCCTAGACGAGATTCTGACGAATCTCTAGACGAGATGCTGACGAATCTTTAAACGAGATTCTGACGAATGTTTAGACGAGATTCTGACGAATCTCTAGACGAGATTCTGACGAATCTCTAGTTGAGATTCTGACGAAACTCAGGACGAGATTCTGACGAATCTCTAGACGAGATTTTGACGATACTCTAGACGAGATTTTGACGTATCTCCAGACGAGATTCTCCTAAATCTCTAGACGAGATTCTGACAAATCTCTAGACGAGATTCTGAAAAATCTCTAGACGATATTCTGATGAATCTCTAGACGAGATTCTGACGAATCTTTAGACGAGATTCTGTCCTATTTCGAGACGAGATTCTGACAAATCCCTAGACGAGATTCTGACAAAACCCTAGACGAAATTCTAACGAATCCCTAGACGAGATTCTGACGAATCCCTAGACGAGATTCTGACGAATCCCTAGACGAGATTCTGACGAATCCCTAGACGAGATTCTGACGAATCCCTAGACGAAATTCTGACGAATCCCTTGACGATATTCTGACGAATCCCTAGACGAGATTCTGACGAATCCCTAGACAAGATTCTGACGAATCCCTAGGCGAGATTCTGGCGAAGCCCTAGATAAGATTCTGACGAATCCCTAGACGAGATTCTGACGAATCTTTAGCCGAGATTCTGACAAATCTTTAGACGGTATTCTGACGAATCCCTAGACGAGATTTTGACGTTTCTCCAGACGAGATTTTTCCGAATATCTAGACGAGATTCTGACGAATCCCTAGACGAGATTCTGACGAATCTCTAGACGGTATTTTTTCAAATCTCTAGACGAGATCCTTCCGAATCTGTAGACGAGATTCTTCCGAATCTCTAGCCAAGATTCTTCCGAACCTCTAGACGAGATGCTTCCGAATCTGTAGACGAGATTCTTCCGAATCTCTAGACGAGACTCTTCCGAATCTTTAAACGAGATTCTTCTGAATCTCAAGACGAGATTCTTCCGAATCTTTCGACGAGATTCTGACGAAAACCTAGACGAGATTCTGACGAATTCCTAGACGAGATTCTGACGAATCTTTATACGAGATTCTGACGAATCTTTGAACGAGACTCTGCCGAATTTTCACCATAAATAATAGCATTGCATAATCTACTGGGATCCGTGAAGCTCTTGAAATCAATAATGCCATATATAGACACTATTGGGATATTCCAGGTCAGCCAAACTACCTTGGAGTTCAGAAATTCAGGTCTACACTCGTAACAGTGGCCATATCTGATACACTGAGTAATGTTGCATAATCAATCGCGGTTACTGGACAAACCTGAAGTCTACTTGATATTATTATAAACCTTTGGAACTTTTTGGATCGTCCAAACTGTAGTGAATTGTAACGTTACACATCAAAATGTAATCTGCGATCCTGTTGGCATTTCCATGAGTCACACCAAGATACTTTCGAGATATTCCAAACTATCAACCAAACTACTCCGGAGGGCATGGCTTCAGGACTACACTTGTGATAATAGCTTTTGCACATTACGTCAAGTAGTTTTACTAGGGTGTCTTGGTCGTATTTTTTTCCGCAGTCAAGTTCGCAGATTGTGAACAATCCTCGGTACGCAATTACGTAGTTTTTTATGAGTCCTTTACTGTCAGATCGGTGTAACACGTTGGATAAATTTTACACAAAATGCAATTTGCGTGAAAAAAAAATACACGATAATGAATATTATTGGGTACCGGATCACAAATGAACCACGAGCTCGCTGTGCTCTACGGCGAACCTGGAATCCAGAAGGAAGGCTAACTAAATGAATTAGATACAATCATTATGATTGGCAATGTTGTGTAACTCAAAACAGCGAAAAAGACATTATTACGACTGTAAACTCCACGTGTACGTGTGTACGATTCTGCATATCCCGAAGTTATATCATCGTCTCTGATTATATTCTGTGAGCTCTAGTAAGTATAATAGATAATGCAGCATAACTCTATGAAGCAAAAACAGAAACTTCAATTGCTGTAGATGCAAGATTGTAAACATCATAATAGTTTGGATGACCCCAGCTGACCTGGTGCTGCCTACTGAACATTTCGAAGACTTACTGGTCATGATAGATTACAAATTGTAGCTTTGTATAATGAAAGAAGTAACCGTTACACCCGCAGACTTTAGGATCTAAAATCAAGAACAGTTTGGAAGACCTAGGATATCCCGACTGATCTGATACTGTCTATTGGACTTTCAGAAGACTTACTGGTCATGATAGATCACTAATTGTAACTTGGTATAATGAAAGACGTTACCGTTACACCCGCCGACCTTAGGATCTAAACTCAAGAACAGTTTGGATGACCTAGGATATTCTGAATGATCTAATACTGTATATTGAGCTGAATAATGAAAGAAGTTACTGCAAGCAGCGGCATACAATCGCGCATAAAACAACAGAACACCTTCTGATGATGTAGCGCTACCAATCGCTAGTTTGGACTGAATTTGAGAACAATTCTTCATTACTCTTCCCAAAATCAATTAATCCCTTTCCATTATATTTCAACACAGGACAAGTGAGTTGAACCACCATACCATCTTCGCGCGGGTGTACCTTGATGATCCAGATGGTGTTTGCGTCGAAACAAAGGAGATGATCTTCATCTGATTTGAGATTGTACACATTTTGTTACTAAACTTAACGTCTCAGTAGTGAGCTCTCTCCATTTTCGATTGCAAAAATTATGACAAACATGGAAAGAGCTCACCAGCTCTGTGCCGTACCACGCGTTGCTTTCATTATTGTCACGTATTCTCTTTATCGTGTTCATTCTCCGTGTCGTCGTGTTGATGGGTTACTGCGTTAGTTTATTTGTGCTCCTTTTTTGGCACAAAAAGAGCATCATTCTGCTAAAGACTTTGAAGACAGTGCTAGGCTCAAACAATGGCAAACAGTCAAATTGCGACTACCGATTCTCATTAACCAGGAGGATCAGAGTAGGATCAGTATCTTGTTCAAAAATGTCTGAAATTTCTTCAAATATTTCTCCATGTACTGTGAAGGAAACATTTCCAAATCACAAGGAAACTTCTAGGAAAGTTAAAAGTTTGTAAAATTTGCTGGAAGAAGTTTCAAAGAAATTACTGTACGTTTCCGACGGGATTTCAACCAAAAACCACCTTCTGCAGATGCTTTTGGTTAGATTTGCCGATAAGTACTGTTGTAAATACTACTGAAAGAGTGTCGAAAAACTTTCACATTAAAAATGGCTGGCAGAATTTTTGACCAAATTCTGAGAGCAAACCAATGAAGAATCGGTGGAAAACGTAGGAAATCAGTTAAAAACATAACACTTTGGTTGAATAATCTACGGAATATGATTTGTTTTATTTGTCTTTTTTCTACAGTTATTATCATATTTTTATTGCTAGAAATTTCAGCCCACGTGGATTAATTTCCTTTTCCACAGTCCACAGATATTCCAAAAGGTAACTCTGGCAGATTTTTTGAAAAGTGTCCTCAAGGAAGTTGTCGAAGTAACGGACAGTTGTACCATTTGAAGAATTTCCCATACATTTTGTCGATTTATTTGAAATTTCTTGAAATTTTCCGCAAATTATTGATATGATTCGGATTACTTTCCAAATACAATTATTGTTTAACTTTTTAAGAATTTCGCCCTAGATTTGGAACTTATGGGCGAAATTCCAAGAATAAAAAATATAAAAAACTGGTCATTTCAACTGATTTGCAGAAACTTTCGACCGTATGAAGAACTAGCTTTTGGGTAAAACAAGATGCATTTCTTTGGTTTTATTTTTATTTTTTAATTACATAATGGAGAAATAATGGAGAAATATTTTTCCCATGCACATTTAGAGGAACGATCAAGTTGTTTTCGAAAAAACAACTTAGTTTTTGGAAAAATGATTAACATTTTCCACCAGGAAAAAACACAGGACATACCCAGATCCTTCATCTAAATGTGTATGGAAACCGAATTTAGAAACTTTGCTCCATTATTTGATAAAAGAAAATAAAATCAAAAACCAAAAAAAAAGAGAAAATGCATCTATTTTTGCCTCGTCAAAATTCACAAAAATTAAAAGATATGTAAAAATTTCCAAGAGCTTCCACTGCTGCTTGCCATTGTGTACTGTCTGATGATCCTGAAGAAATTTCTCCGGGATTTCTCATGACATCAACCCATATTTTTCAGGACCGTTCCGGGAAGGCTCATCTGCGATATTTTCCTGGATCATTTTCAGAGTTTACACATCACGAAAGTACATAGCGATGAAATTTCTGAAATTTGACATTGAGTTCTGCTGGATTTGCTTAGGAGTTCAGCCAAGAAGCTTTCGATGATTGTCATTGTTGTAAAATTCTCGGAAACTTCTCCAAGATATCATTTAGTCCACAACAAAAATTTTGAGAATTTTCCCAGATTTTTTTGTGTGGCTCCTTAATTTATGTTGTTTTCTAAAATATTCATTCAGTATTACTGAGTTTAGCATTTTTCTTGAAAATTCTTCAAAAAAAAAAAAGAAAAAAAATAAAAAATTGAAAAATTGTACTAAATATTCTTGAAATTTCTGCACAAAATATTTTAAAACTTTCTTTATTATTCCTGCACTGATTTGTTCTTATCTGCAGTTAGCATGCAGTGATTTTAGATTTCCTTCCGGACTTATTTCAGGAAGTTCTTGAGTCATGTTAAGAATCGCTCATATTTTCCAGGAACTGTTCAGGAAGCTTCCTTCATTAGGACATCCAGCAGTGTAAATCCGCCGCCTTGGTGTCATGGTGGAAGTAATCGTATTACCAGGAATGCCTTTCAATAATTTTCTACGAAAGCTGATCTGGAATGTTTTCCAGGATCATTTCCAGAGATACAGATCACGATAGTTACCAAGAGCAGCTCTCTCTCTGTGCATAGAGAACACATTTCTGAAAATCGGCATTGAGTTCCGTCGAATGTTCTTCAGGGAAATGCATTCCAGCTACTCCATGAAAGAAACGGTTTGCTATTCGCCATGGGAGATCAGCCAAGAAGCCCCCGATTATTGTCATTATTGTAAGATTTTCGGCCATTTCTCCAAGAGATCATTCAAGAACTGCTCAAAGGAACAAATTTCAAAAAGAAAAAAAAAACTAAAAAACTTCTGTTGTGTTTTCAGATTTTTTTCTGAGAATTTTTCAAGATTTTTATGTGTTGCTTCTCAAAATAATTCTGATACAACATTTGCAAAATGTTCATCCAGGATTGCTGGGTTCAGAAATACGAGCATTTTTCTTCAAAATCTTCCAAAAAACGAAAAAAAAAAAGAAAATAAAATCTTGAAAAAAATGAGCAATCATTTTAAGAAATTTCTGTACAAACTTTTTTCAAAATTTTCTTGGAATTCCTACACTTATTTGTTCTATTCTCCAGTACAAACAGTTGCCATGCAGTGATTTTAGATTTCATTCCGGATTTATTTCAGGAACTTCCTGAGTCATTTTATGACCCATATTTGTCAGTAACTGTTCTGGACCTTTCTTCCTAAGGACATCCAGCAGTGTTGGTTCGCCTCATTAACATCATGTTGAAAGTAAACGTGTTACCAGAAATTTCAATCGTCCTCCATGTAGACTTATCTGGAATATTTTCCAGGAAATTTCCAGAGTTACAGACAGCCAAAAGTCTCTAAGAGCAGCTCCCTCAGTACATAGAGATAACATTTCTGAAATTCGGCATTGAGTTTCAACCAACACTCTTCAGAAAAATTCATCCCAGTAGCTCCGTGAGAAAACCTTCACGTCATTCGCCAAAGGAGAGAATCTCTCGATGATTAACATTATTGTAAGATTTCAGGAAACTTCTCGTAGCGATCATTCAGGATATGTTGAAAGGAGCAAATTTCCAACAATAAGTGTCCACAACAGGAAATTTTCATATTTTTTCTGAAGTTTTTCAGTTTTTTTGGGTTGCTTCTTAAAATAAATCTTGATGTTCTCCAAAACTTACATCCAAATCTCAGAAAAAAATGAATAAAAATTTTAAAAATTATATGAAAAATGCAGAATTTTCTACATTAACAACTTAAAAGCTTCCCTTGAAGTTTCTGTCCTGATTTGTTCTACTTTCCCGTTGATACAGGAGTTACTCCAAGAAGACTTTTAGAATTTTACTGAAGAATCTCATTAGAAAAACTTTGGGAATTAATTTTTAAACACCCTGAACCATGGTTAGCGTAATTTCCGACGTTTCCCAGCCCTTGTTTTGAATTTCCCTTGACGATAAGTACCTTCAGATCTCAAACAGATAGTTTTCGGAAAAGAAGTCAGAGAGTTTGAAAAATAAAAAAAAATCTAAAAATTTGGAAAAAAATCTATAATTTCTTCAGATGATCCTTTTAAAAACAAACCCCAAAGATTCATTTAGGATAGTTTCAGGATTCTGAAGTTTACTCTTGTACTCTTTTTTTCCAGACAACTTATTCAAGAAAAACAGAAGGATAATTTTTATTTTTATTTTTTTCCATCTGAAATCTCATGTTCTGAAGTTTTTCTTTTTTTTACATTTTTTTCCGGAAGCCTCTAGTTATTTCCGCCGAAATTTTGCCTGACATGGTGTAGAAAGTAAAAGTTTAACCTGCACAGATCGAAAAAAGAGTGTAAAATTCTGTGACATATGATGCACATAATTGGAGCGTGGGATATCGCAGAAGTTTACATGACATATCATGTAAAGTTCATGAAATATCATGTAAACTTCCATTATATGTCATGTAATTCAGCATGACTCTGAGAGTTTACATGACATATAACACAAATTTACATGATATATCATGTAAACCATCATAACACTAAGTTTACATGACTAAAATGAAGTTTACATGACGTGTAAACCTCATTATTTTTATCTGTGTGGAAATCCTTCGAGTGATCTCCCTGCATAGTGACATATCCAGAATATATAAGAAAAAGTAGCTTTCGGAACAATTGGAGTTAATGTTTCGAAAAATCGAATTTGGATTTGGTTCTTCCTAGAAGCTCCATGTTAGCATCAGCCAAAAATTTCTCAATGATTGTCGTTATTCGATGAGACATCAATTCAGGAGTCAGACAGTGAGTTCCCTCAATATAAAATCTTCAGGGTTCTTTCTAAGATCTGATCAATATTTTTTCTCAAAATATTTCTGGTCATTTTTCAAGAAATTTCTCGT
>NW_026917393.1:0-25000 GCF_035046485.1 Aedes albopictus
GAATTGGTTTCTGGAGGCATTTCTTCCGGTATATTTCGACGTTCATACTTGGGACGGTGAAGAAAGGTGACGATTTCATACCACTTTGACAAATTGCTTGCCAAACTAATACATTTTCCCAACTTTTTTGCAAAAATTCGATTTCTCCGAATTCGGAACACCAGTGCCACGCTTCACAGTGAAAAACTGTGCCCCTGGAAGTGCCTTGTTGTCCAATATGACATACGTTTCATCATCCATGATTATGCACATGTAATTTTTGTTCGAAACATCGTCGTACAGTTTCCGAGCTCGAGTTTTCACATAATCCGCCAGAATTTGACTGTTTTTTGGACATTTCTGTTTTGGGTAAGTTTTCAGGGAATTACGCTCCTTGGCGCGCTGAACCATACCAATAGTCGTTCCACACTTTTTAGCGCAATCTATGATGAATACCTCTTTTTTTCTTTTGAAGATTTTGGTTTTCTGTCGCGTCCGGGTGAGTCTATCAGTGTGTTATGCATACCGAATCGTTTGACAGCATTTTGTACAGAAAAAACGCTAACACCTCCAACTTTTGCTAATTTTCTTAGCGATAATCATTTTTCATAGCAGTACCTGGTCACAATCGATTTTCGCTTCTCATCCGTAAACACTCGCGTTGCTCCACTTGAGGAAAAACTTTAACTTTTAATGAAGGTTATCTTTTGTTTACAACGCTAGCAACACATAAACACACAGCAGTTGTCAAAATAAGGCTTAGTCTTTTTAATACAGGGCCTCAAAGATGTACTCATAATTAACGATACAGTCCTTATGATGAATATTGTGTACTTATTAGAGACATCTTTTCTCGTAGATATCGCCGAAAATTTTGTAATAAAAAAACCTATACCCTTAAATTTTACATACTTGCCGATTTTTTGTTTCTTTTTGCCGAGGTCATCACAATCAAGTAATGTTTTAATGCCGAAAATCAGTATAACAGTCTCATATTGATTTAAATTGAAATCAACACTCAGATAGCCCAGTTCGGAAATTAAAAATATGTGTATACATAAAGACATCGCTCACGCGAATATGATTACATGTTATACATTCTTTTCTCAAATGATTAATTCACCAGATTTTTTTTGAACTGGTCGGTTTTTGCTATTGCAACAGGATCAAAACTGACTATTGCATCTTTTGCACCGTATTCGACCCCCTGCAAAAAATTGTTGTCCCACCACAATATGTTCCCACCAGTTTTAGCATACATTGGTTCGTTTCGCTGCTAGAACTTTTCAGCGTCGGTTACACTTTTTGGATGGTGCATGGAATAATCGGTTTGTTTACATGCTACTTCCTATGGCGTTTGACGTGTGAACAAATATTTCAAACGATTGAACATTTGCACGGTAATCTAAGGAGCAAAGCAAGATGCAATAAGTTATAGCAAAAAAAAACACCCGCGCAAAATAAAAAGCGGGTGCATTTTATCTTTCAGCTCTTATAGGTGAAATGATCATTTCACTACCCACATCCAAAGAAGCGCTTCAACATACAAGCGACTTCATCGATCAAATCACGCGAGTCGTTGATGCGCACGAAATAGGCGAAAAAGGATGTGAAAACAACATGCGCACCCTCATTGAAAACCTCATGCACTATGGCCTATCAAACATCCCTCTTCTCATCTCATAACTTATCGCATCCGATCGCATCTCACCTTACCCACTATGGTCACAGCCTAACACTTTGGCCAACAACAATCATCATTCTCCATCCGGCACTATTCCAATGCATCAGTCAATGCGATGCCTGGGGCTACAGTCAAGTACGCGATGATACTTCCACTGCACACATCTAGGCTACATGCTACCTATCGTCTTTGGCTTCGTTTTTTCCGTTTTTTCGGTCTCTCTTCATTACCAGTCAGTCAGTCAGCCAACCAGCTAGCCATGTACCGTTCACAGAAGCGATAGGCTCTCGCGACTTTTGTTTATGATGGTCGAAGCGAAACATGAAGGCATAGGGTATTGTGTAATGCGTTTTTCGCTGGCTTCGGTGCTTCGGTCGGACACCACCGCCGTTTGTCAGAGTTGCCAGCAGTGTTTTAGATTGCGGCATCCAATTATTGAAATTCAGTTTATTTGAAATACGGTATTTCAGGCCAAACATGTCTAAAGATCCTATCTTACGAAGAGAGGCTCTCTTTGGTTTCCCTCTCTTTCGTTAATATCTCAGCTGTTTATTTGTATTATGATTATCCCCTTGCATTGAACGATGGTCAAAACAATCGTCTTTTAATTTGTACTGCAAAAGTAGTTGAAAAGTGTTCCAATAAATACATTGTAATAATTGAAAGAGAAAGTGAACAAAGAGAGCCTCTCAAATGCAGATAGGACCTATTGAAATGTTTGGCCTGATTTATCCACCATTTATCACCATTATATAACTATTTAGACTAATTGTCTTTAACAATTCGAACTAACCATCAGAGGTATATGTGCTATCACAATTGATGTTTCTGTCAATCTCAACAGGAAATACGTCTTTTGTTCGGTATATTTACCGCATGATGAACCGACCCCTATAGATGCTTTCAAACAAGTCATCGCATACTACACTTCATAAGGCCTCCCGCTAATTGTTGGCAACGATGCTAATGCTCATTATATCATCTTGGGCAGCTCAGACATTATCTTGAGAGGCTCCAGTTTGATGGAATACTTAAAGTAGTATAGATCTTGGAATACTTAACATAGGCAACCGCCCAACCTTCATGGTATCATGGTAGAGGAAGTGTTAGAAATAATGCTTTGCTCTAACATAATTAATCACGAGCAGGCCAATTGACATGTGTCAGATGAAGAATCTTCATCTGATCACCGCTACATCTTTTTTGAACATGAAAATGTTACCTACTTCGCAAACTTTTCGTTTCAGGAATCCCCAGTCAACCAACTGGGATCTCTTTACTGATTTGGTTGCGACCAAATTTCATGGATACTCACCATCCATTGACACTCGAGGTGATTTAGATGATGCCGTTGATACTTCAACGGCCTTCACCATGGACGCTTTTGAAGAAGCTTGCCCTCTACGGTCTGTGAAGACCACGAGGGGAACCCCTGTGTGGAACTCTGATCTGGCCAAGCTTAGGAAACAATGTAGAAAGAGTTGGAACAGACGAAGTTCGGCTGGGTCGGAGACTTTCAGGTCGGCTCGCAAGGCCTATCCAAAAGCTCTCCTGTCTGCTGAACGATCTGGCTGGAAAACTTTTGTACAAATGTTTCCAGTTTGAGTGAAGTCAGTCGGTTGAACAAAATCCTTGCAAAATCTAAGGAATTCCGAGGGAATGAACTTTGTTTTCCTATTGGCGACTTCACTTCCTCTGATGAGGAAGTTTTGGAATGCTTATTATTTAGTACACACTTCCCCGGATGTGTGGATATTCCAAAATGAACCTGTAGTTATGATTCTCTAGCTTTGGCTCGGAGTATCATAACTATAGAATCGATTGAGTGGGCACTAAACAGCTTTGCTCCTTTCAAATCTCAGAAATGAGATATATCCTAGGATTTATCCTAATTTGCTTCAGTAGGGATTTAATTACTTCAAACATGTTTTGAAAAAAACTACTCTTGTTTGCAGTTTTACTACAGGGTATATTATCAAATCCTGGTGGGATATTACTTTAAAGTTTATTCCGAAAGCAGGTCGTGCATCGTATAAACAAGCAAAGAGTTTCAGACCTATCAGTTTGACCTCTTTTCGTCTTGAATGCTTAGAACGCACTGTTGATCATCACATCCGTGATGTTCATCTTGCCAACGTGCCTCTTCATGTGAACCAACATGCTTACCAATCTGGAAAGTTTACTGTGACTCTTTTACACAAGGTTGTTTACAATATCGAGAAAGCATTCGCTGAAAAGCAATCTTGTTTGGGTGTTTTCTTAGATATCGATGGTGCATTTGACAACGTGTCTTATTGGAAGCCGAACGGAATCATGGTATATCTCCAATGATTTCCAATTGGATTTACCGAATGCTCAAAAACCGACATCTCTTCTCAACATTGCGTCAAGCAGGAATTAGGAATTAGGAAATTGAGTGCTTGTGCTTGTGCCCACAAAGGGAGTCTTATCATCACTTTTGTGGAATCTCGTAGCAGATACGCTATCAAGACAACTCAAAAATAGCGGTTTTCCTACTTGGTTTTGCCGACAACTACCTAACATTGTTAGTCGGTATGTGCATCAGCATCCTTTTCGACCAAATGCAAAGCACGCTTCAGGTAGTTGAGGGGTGGTGCCGCCAATATGGCCTTTCGGTTAATCCGAGTAAAACATCTATTGTTCTTTTTACGGAAAGGCTAACCCGTAAAGGCGTTCTTCCTTTGCGTCTCTTTGATTCTGAAATCAATGTAACTGATCTGGTAAAATACGTTAGAGTTATTCTTGATTTCAAGCTATCCTCGACACCTCACATTATTTCAGAATCAAGAAAGCTTTTATGGCCTTCGAACAATGCCGACGAACCTTCGGTAAAACTTGGGGTCTAAAACCCAAGTATATCAAATGGATTTACACAACCGTTGTTCGGCCATGGATGGTGGATGGAGACCGTTGGTCTATGGATGCCTATTAGTGGATGATGGCAAAAGGGCGAAGTGAGAACGATCCAATCAAAATTAGGCCATCTCCAAAGGATGTGCTTAATGGTGATGTCTGGATCGTTTTCTTCAACTCCCACGGCAGTGCTCGAAATTCTCTTTGACGTTGCCCCACTATACATTCATCTTAAACAAGAAGCACTTTCTTGCATTTACCGCCTATCGGTACATACTCGGTTTACTAGAGGAAACTCATGTGAACCGCACATCAACACACACCTTGTTGTTTCCACTTTTGATGAATTGGGACAAAGTTGTCCTTGCTCAAAGTGATCTTACAATTGCTTGTAATTTTCCATATTTGTAGGACATTTGCCAAATTCCCTTCCGGGAAGAGTGGACATCTGGTTATCTGGAGAGAAGTATTTCAGACGGCATCGTATGTTACACTGATGGCTCCCTTCTCGAAGGTCGAGAAGCTGCTAATGTCCACTCTCGTGAGCTAAGACTACATCAATCTTCCTCACTTGGTAGATATAGCTGATGAAATCTTCACGAAGGCCAGAGTGGAAAATGCGATTAGATCTTTTCAGCCTTCTAAATCTGCAGGAGTTGATGGGATATTTCCAGCACTGATTCAAAACAGAGAAGCGGTGTTGATTCCATCGACACTAATTGAGATGTTTAAGGCTAGTTTGAAATTGAATTACGTTCCATCAAAATGGAGACTTGTAAAAATTTTCTTTATACCAAAAAAAGAGAAAGCGTAACAGGACGCATCCTAAAGCAATTCAAGAATATTTTTTTTTAAAACGACGTATCTAACTTTTTCACTGGCCTGAGTAAATTCATTGACAATATTGATGCCCATTTCACTAAAACAGTTTTATATAAAAAGACATTTCATAAGTTTTTTTGTGCTTTACATCACCAGGGATAAGGTAAGGTAAGAAATAAAAACTACTCATTCCATATCATTTTCACAATGGATTTTGACAAAAATATGCATGCACCGAGTTGGTTACACATGCGTCATGCCACGTCACTTTTGTATGGTGCCAGTTTGGTGTATCTGTTACTTTGGATTTTGGCTAGATACGTCGATTGGTTTTCTCATATATCAAAACGGTGTATCTATCAGCAAAGTTTTAAACATCAAAATAGTTACATACGTCGTTTCGAAATATATGCTTAGTTAAACAAATAAAGAATAAATATCAAACATTGATGTGGATTCTTTAATTTGCATTATGAATCATACATGCAGCTGCAGCTGAAAACACGGATTTGTTTGCATTACGAGTTACGCCGGATTGAAAAGTTATACATACTAGAATAAGTCTTTCTTCAGTTTTGTTGAAGACTAGGGAAAAGGTTTTGAAGGATTTTATCAATTCTTCTTACATAAAAGAGCATCCCCTATCTGACATCCAGTTTGCTTATCAATCTGGTAAGTGATCGGTTACGGCACTTCACTCGCTAGTAACAAAGGTGGAACAAACGTTTTAGCAAAAGAAATAGGTCTATACGCCTTTTTAGACACAGAAGCAGCTTTTGACCTCCTATTCATCTATGAAGCGTGCCATGGAGAATAAAAACTTTGACCAATCATACATTGAATTTATACTGTGCTTGTAAAAAGAGAAATCACCTCTGAGCTGGGAAGTTATTCTGTAACAGTAAGAGCCACAAAAGTTATTTTTAAGGAGGAGTACGCTCCTCCTAACTTAAGAACGATATTCTATATCGTTATCCTGTCTATAACTAATATCCTGTTAGTTTACACTTCGTATCAGGACAAGCAAGCTGGTAAAATTATAAAAATCCAATAACAAAGTTAAGAGAAATCCGAGTTTCTGGGAACCCTTCCTAATACGTATACGACAGCTAGCAAAATACCAACAAAAGCACCAATGGTGCTGCAATGAAAATCCAAATCCAAGGTCTTTTCTGAATGTACTTTCCATAAATTCATCGCAATGAAGGCAATCATCTCTTGAAAATCCTTCCATCGAGCAACCTTCATAAACTTTGAATTTCGCTTGAAGCATTTTCTCCTCTCATGCGTATCAAAAATTCAACCAAGTCCCAAAAAGTCTCCCACACAAGAACGAGGGCACAATCTCCATTTTCCTTCCGTCAGCCCCGCTTTCGATTAACCAGGCAGTAGCCCGTGTCCCCTCCTAGGTAGGCATACGTCCCATTTTCGTCTTCTTTCGTTCCTTTGCGTCCGCCTTGTTTGATGTCAAAAATTGATAATCACTCAGCCGCCGCCATCGGGCAGGAAAAATCAAAACACTTGAACCTGGGCGCTATAGCGCGGTGCAGATCCGAACGCTTCTTCTTCTGCGACGAAGGCGACTCGCAGATCCATAAAGCAGCCACTATCTCTAGTTAGGTATAGGTAGGCGCTCCTCTTTCTTGCTTCCATCATAACCTGACGAATCCGATGATGGCGAGATGGCACACACTTTCCAAGGCGACGACGACGGCACCACACATCCACCAGAACGTAAACATCGCGTACCGAGATACCGACCCACTCCGGGCACCAAAATCACTTCGATTCCGTAGAATATTCCATTTACCTTCTCCGGAACGTAGAAGCGGACGCTTTTTCGGCAGTTTTGCACCGTTTTTTGCTGGTTGATTTTCACTGGAATTTCGACGACGACGACAACTGCGACGAGACGAGAAACGAATATGCAATCTTTCACAATGTGAAAACCCTCTCGCACGTCTGGCTTCGAAGTTCGAACTGATGATGACGATGATGCTGAGATCGCTCTCTCGTTCTCGTATTTTTAGAAAACTCACGCTCAAAATGTTCCACGCATCAGTGATCTGTGGAGACTTCTCCAAAAACGTCTTCGGCACCCTACACGGAGAGACGAAACTACCCAAAAGTGAGTTCTTTCCACCAACTTCGGGGTTGCGTGCGTCAAGCCAATTTTGAGTTGATGGAATCGATGTTTTTGTTGGGTTGTTCCCGCTTGCTTCCATGTGAAAAAAATACCTAATTTTAAGTTTTTTCCACCCAATCGAAATTTTGACTAGGTTGTATTCACTCATATTTGAGTACTGTGCTAGAAACTCAGTGTTGGCTTGACGCACGGAACTGCAAAAGTTGGGGTGTTTCTCTCTTCACTCTCTGACAACAATAGAAAGAGCGCATGAAAAGGGAGATGAAAAAGAACTCAAAATTGAGTTTAAAAGTACCTAATTTTGAGTTTTTCAGTTTCTCCGTGTACACACTACTCAAACGGTTTGACCAACATTGACTCCGCCCCCAGGTTGGTGGTTGAGTTGGTGCTGTGTTTGACCGTATGTGATGCTGTTTGACGAACTCTCTAAAATAAAAGCTCTCATTTTTGAGTAACACCCATGCCGCACAGGGACTGTGTTGGAAACACACATTTTTTAAAATTGCTCGTACGCTCACATTTTTGCAAAATATCAATATTTTTCGGTATTTGAAGGTGGTTTATAAACCCAGTGAGGTTGCCATGTCGAAATTATTGCAAAATACATGTTCATGTGGCCGTACAAGCAATTTAAAAAAAATGTGTGTTTCCAACACAGTCATGTGCGGCATGGATGTTTACTAAAAATGTGCAAGCCGAACACATTTTTGAGCGTAGCCGTTTTTGCGTGAACCGATTTGGCAGTTCAGGGCCCATATAGCCGAGGCGGTAAACGCACGGGTATTCAGCATGACCATGCTGAGGGTGACGGGTTCGATTCCCGGTCGGTCCAGGATCTTTTCGTAAAGGAAATTTCCTTGACTTCCTTGGGCATAGAGTATCTTCGTGCCTGCCACACGATATACGCATGCAAAATGGTCATTGGCAGAGGAAGCTCTCAGTTAATAACTGTGGAAGTGCTCATAGAACACTAAGCTGAGATGCAGGCTTTGTCCCAATGAGGACGTTACGCCAAGAAGAGAGAGAGAGAGATTTGGCAGTTCGTCAAACCGATTTGACGGTTGACGGTTTGGTCGGCAAAAATCAAACCAGTTTGATTTTACTCAAACCAACGGTGGGCGGAGCCAATGTTTGACGAACCGATCGTACCGTGTGTAGCGTTGTTGCACAAACATAGTGCGATTTCAAATGGGAGAAGATGTTGGTGCAACCAAAGTGACATGTTGGTGCAACACGATTTGGCAGTTCGTCATACAATTGCAGAAACATTCGCAGGTTCGACCAACCTGGGGGCGGTGGCAATGTTGGTCAAACGGTTTGAGTAGTGTGTAGGGTGCCGCACGCTGATAAAAATTTGGTCTTCTTGGCACTTTTGCAACCTTCGCGGGGAAAAGAAGACCGTCTCTAAATATGTCACTAGCAAACAAAAAAACATATAGTACAGCCTGGATTCGCTGGTTGGGTCACGACTGCGCCCCGATTACCGAATCGTGTTCGTTCGTTGGGGCAACTGACAACTGATCAGAATGCTCTAGACACACGCAAGAGACGAGAAATACGTCACAAAACACTCACATACTTGCGCAAACGTTATGTATATAGGAGCTTAGATGCGACGGCGGTCAGACGTCAAACTCGTTTTGACATCGATTTTGACACTGACTGTGCTTTTAAGTGATTTTGCCCCAACCAGTGAACATTCAACCAGCGAGCCCCCAACGAACGAATCGACACTGTACAAGATAAAAGTCCTGTTCAACGACGTAGGTTGAACTTGCTCGAAGTTGCTGCACCCTACTCTTAGGGAAGATTTATTTATTACGTCCATAGTTTTTCGGGATTTCTAGACCCCCCTACCCCCTCTGTCACGCTTTTCTCCTATACCCAATACACGTACTGTCACACTTTCCTAGACAACCCCTCCCCTCCCCCAAACGTTGGACGTAATTTATGAACGTTCCCTTACCCGTTTGTTGACTAATGGGTAAGAGCAAGATGCAGCAACTTCGAGCAAGTTCAACCTGCGTCGTTGAACAGGACAGCGCTTTGCCAAATGTGCAAATATTTGGCAAAATTTGACAAATTTATTTGTCATGCGCGTACTGACCAAATAAATCTGCAATATTGCGCATTGCGCGGTTATAAGTGCGACGATGAAGTGCGGAATCTCAAATAAAAGTGCGATTTGGCGTCAGATCGTTCCGGTGTCTTCACCGCACTTATTCATTAGCTCGTGATGAATAAGTGCGGTGAAGACATCGGAACGATTTGATGCAATATCGCACTTTTATTTGAGATTCCGCACTTTGTCGCAGTCCAGTTAGCAATGCAATAAACTATAACATTGTTGTGCAAATATTTGCCTAACTTTGTCACGGCGAATAGTTGCTAATATTACAAATTGAACCATTTTCAAGTAAGTCAATATAGCAAATATTTGCAACTCTGATCAGTACTCGAGTGGCAAACATGTGCAAATAGGAGTTTGCCTATTGGGTTTTTTAGGGGTATCCAGATTATTGCATATTCGGATTCTCCGTCCAAAAATTAGTCGAAATTCAAAATTTTATCATTTTTGGTGCCCGGAAACTATTTTTAAAATGAATTTGAAGTATGGAGGAATTTTTTTGTTCGGGGCGAACTGTCACTTTATCGATTGAACTGTAATTCTATCCACGGAAATTAAAACTGTTTTGTTTATTTACCTATCAAAACAAAGGAATTGGAACGCAATAAAATCACTTTATACTCAGAAAAATGAGCTCTTTCGATTAGGCTAAAGAAAATGGTAATATTTACTTCACTAAACAACCCAATTGTTTGTCATACGTGTACTGACCATTGACAAATAATAGCCAAACGGCAAACGTCTGCTAACATCTGATACGTCAAATAGCCAAATATTTGCACATATTGGCAAAGCGTGTACTGAATGCTTAAAGATTGACGCTAGTGTAACCATTGTTCCGGCGCCGCAACATGTCAGGTACATATCTGTCAAATCTGAATGTGGATGTCTCGAAATCACTACACCGATTATGCTGATCATCGACGACAATCAGCACGATTTGCATTGGGATTTATTTATTTATTTATTTGTCTAATCAACAGGCCCCATATAAGCCCCAATGATGTTTCTTAAATCTAAAGTCTAATATTACATACCTAAGGAATCACAGTCAAATATTCTTCTTCTTCTTGGCGTAGCGTCTTCACTGGGGCAAAGCCTGCTTCTCAGCTTATAGTGTTCTATGAGCACTTCCACAGTTATTAACTGAGAGCTTCCTCTGCCAATGACCATTTTGCATGTGTATATCGTGTGGCAGGCACGAAGATACTCTATGCCCAAGGAAGTCAAGGAAATTTCCTTTACGAAAAGATCCTGGACCGACCGGGAATCGAACCCGTCACCCTCAGCATGGTCATGTTGAATACCCGTGCGTTTACCGCCTCGGCTATATGGGCCCTCCTCACAGTCAAATATAAAACTGAACTATAAACAATAGAAAGACTTCACTAACAGTCAAACAAAAAAAACATAAAAACTAAGTTGGCCTTGAAAAAAACAAACTAAACCTTCGGCGAAGGATTTGACGAGAAACATTAAAGTCAAGCAATGAGCAAACTCTGTTAAAATTACGCTGTAACCCATTTACACTCCCAAACATGCTGTAGTTCGTTCGGTTCAACGGTGGTCGCAGCATATAGTTGTTGCGAAGAGCACGAGGCTGAACATTGATGTCGATTTGTCCCAGGATAGCGGGACAGTCAATGTGTCCCTGCAGAATATCTGAGATCAACAGAGCCCTAGCAGTATCTCTGCGGGACGATAATGGTTCTAGGTGGATCAGTTGACAATCCCTAGTGTCACTCTTCGTATTTCTTCGTGATAAATGTACGACTCGTGCTGAAAAAAAAATCAACTTTTTGCAACTCGTCACATAAATAACTATTGAGTAACCAAATGCATTTTCCTCACTTTTTAGCGAGGACTTTCAGAAAATCGTCACTAAAACATTTTGGAAGATGAGGTGTAAATAGTGGGCCGGTCTCAGCGAGAGTTGCAGCTGCTCAGCTTCCAAAGTGGTGAGCTGCGATCGGACTTTGATTTTTATCAAAATTGATATTTATTTAATAAAAGGGTGACATTGGGTATTATCGGCAGATTTGTTCTCTTCGTCATGGGGGGTTTATGTCAGCCAAATTGCCTGAAACTTGCCCATCTAATTCACATTGGTTGGGAAGGATTTGGGGCCAACTCTAAGTTCAATAGTTTTAAAAAAAAACCCAAGACGAAGTGAACAAAACGGCCGAGAATAGGTAATTTCCCCTATATTATTTATTATTTATCGTATACGATGCCAAATCGCATTTACCGAAAATAAAAATACAGAAAAAAACGCAAAGCTGACAACACTGCTTACTCTCCACACTCACGCATCAAAAATTATTATTTTTCTCGCGAGAGAGCTTGTGCTCTCTCCCATTCTCCCATCGATCTCAATGATGACATCTTCGATGATGACACCCAAAGAATGATGGTTAGAGATGGATTTTCAATGACTGTGCCTGACAGTGCCTGACATCTTGGTAATGTTTTCTGTGTAGCGTTGTCGAAAAATTTCATTCATTTCCAGATTTAGCTAAAAATATCTGATAAATCAATAAAATTTGGGTAAGTAAAACACTTGCAGTAGTTGAAAATGTAATTAGTTGCAATAGCGATCAATTGAACGGTCAAATAATCCTACGTTCTGCTTCTAAACAGCGATAGCTACCGGCGTAAATATTTGCCCACAGCTCTGCAGAACTATCTGGTCTCGAAAAGTATGGAGGATCAAATTCTAGATGAGCTCAGAAACGTCGGGTAAGAGATTGTCTGATATGCTAACTATTGTGAGTATAGCAGACTGATTATTTCATTCATCGGTAGGTATGAGGGCCCCTTTCTGGATCGGAACTATGCCTGCACGGCCATCGGTGCCGGTGCCAAGAGTGGCGAGTTCCAGGATATGGTGATCTGGCTGACCGATGAAATCCGGATTCTGGGAAAGTTGGATGAAAAAATCTCGAAAAGCGAAGACGCCAATACTTTCGTGCTGGAGCTGTCTGGGTTCTTGAAGGAACTGACCTGTCCGTATGCGAATCTCACCTCGGGTCATGTGTCCGACCGGCTGCAGACGTACGACTCGAAGATAATTCTGTTGGAGTATCTGATCAACGAGTTGATGGCGTTCAAGATGATTGAATCTTTTAAGCCGAAGGAGAAGGCGAATGTAATCACGCTGTTCGAGTCCCCCACGGCTTCGGCATTGAAGGATATCTCGATTACGTTGGGACTGGGCAGGCCTCCCAACAACATTCCGGCTAAGGTTTTGTTCGAGAAGATCAATGTCCATCTGGACGACACCATTCGAGTTTCGGGGGAGAAACGACTGAGCACTCCCTTGTTTACCCCGAAGCAAAAGCTAACAATGGAGCAATGGAACAAGCTGGATAGCTTACAGAAGGATTTGGACAGCGAGTACGATATGAGGCGGAAGATGTTACTCACTCGGTTGGATGTCACGATCCAGAGCTTCAAGTGGTCTACCCGGGTGAAGGGAAAGGACGGCCAAATGAACGAGCGGTATGCCGAAAAGCGTAAAATACTAGACTCCTTGCAAACGGGAGGAAAAGATACGGATTTGGCGGCATTGCTAGGTGCCCGGGAGATCATGGCCATTATCGAGAAAACCAGCAGCGCCAGCGTTCGGAAGAACACCAAGAGTAAAATTCAGCGGCACATTATTGGCCGGGTTCCGGACCGGGGTGGACGTGCCTACGAACACAAGCCACCCCCGCTGGAAATGCCTTCGTGGCAAACGCAACGAAGCACGGGTGGACCCGGAGGTGGTGGCCAACGAGGAGGATTCGGCGGTGGACGGGTGAGTAGAATGGATTGAACTGTTTGAAGTATGTATTTGCCTTTTTTTCGGTTTAATTGAAAAGAACATGTACTTTGTAAAATTGCACCGTTTGGATGTGGCCCGTAAAGAAACACGGTACCAAGCCTTTTCGGTGTGAGTATACTCTATAGAGAGTTTCGGTGCTTCTTGAGAACAGCACAGGAATTCCATTCCCTGGCATTTCGCAATGGCGAAATTCGGTTGTTTCAGTCGCTCTAGGTCGTACCAAGCCGGCCGTCTATACCGTACATTATTGCTCATGCAGAGTTTTTGGCGCAGTTTATGAAGTAGAAGTTGTTTAAAACTGTTGTATTAACATAACTATTTAAATAATTTTTCGTCGAACAAAAGTTTGAGCCATCGTTCACCCACAGATAACAGATGTTTATTCTAATATACAATGTGTGTCAACTTTTTCAACCGTTATTTCAATAAGAAAACCATTTAGAGATCGCATTCATAACGCTTGAGTGAAATGACAAACGCAAATAATCTCTGTCGGATAGAAATGACTGCAGCAATTCGTTGTATAGATGGAAGCAGCGAACAACGTATTTAGTTTGTACAGTTTTAATACAGGTTTTGAGTTAAATTTTGCTCTAAGATAAACATCTGTTATCTGTAGTTTACCTTATTTGAACTCAACTAACATACAATTCACTTTAATTTGATTGCAACCATGATAGGATGCCACCGTAAGTTAATACACAACATTATCATTTCCTTGCCGTTTACTAGTATGAATTTATTTCTCTCCTCCTAGGGTGGCCATCAGAACCGTGGTGGCGGGGGAGGAGGATTCCAGCAACACGGCGGACATCAGCAGCATGGTGGTTACCAGCAACAACAGCAACAGGGTGGCTACAACCAAGGAGGAGGTGGGGGCGGTTACAGCCAGGGAAGTCAGTCGGGCGGAAGTTACCAGCAAAGCCGCGGTGGAGGCGGTGGAAGCCGTGTGCAAGGGGGCTGGTCACAACCTCAAAAAGGTAAGTTTAAGAATGTGAAAGTCAGCATTTCAAAGACTGACTGAAAACCTTTTCCAGACTACAACCAAAGCTACAGCGGTACTAATAGCAGTAGCGGGTACAGTTCCGGAGCAGGTCGAGGATACTCGAGCAGTGACCAGTACAGCAACAGTTCTGGAGGGTCTAGCTACCGCGGTGGGGGTGGCGGTGGCGGATCAGGATATGGAGGAGACCAGCAATATAATAGGGGTAGCTCTGGTGGGGGCGGTGGATACGACAACAATCGAGATCGTGGCTACGATAATGATTACAATCGTGGTGGCGGCGGAAGTGGTCGTGGCGGAAGTGGCGGTGGTGGCCGGTCCAACTACAACCGCGGTGGGCGTCGCTAAACAAGAGATTAAGCATGATGAAAGGCATTTTTTCCAATTGTCCAATTCTATTGAGATAAGCTTCTTCTCATTGAAGAACACTAACTACTGTACCGGTACATTCTATTGTAGAAAAGTGTGTTCGTAGGATGTCTCTTCGAATCATTACGATTAATATAAATTTGCTAAGGCTTGAAAAATAAGTAACTACCTAAATAGTTGTTTTTTAGATATGATGACATCCATTAAGTAGTAGCACGGTAGTGAGTAAGTACTCTTTCGATTTCTCTTCGTAGCTTTACAAAATCTTACTTCGTAATTGCTAAGTAACTGTAAGGACTGTATCGTTAATTATGAGTACACCTTTGAGGCTATGTATTAAAAAGACTATGCCTTATTTTTACAACTGCTATGTGTCTATGTGTTGCCAACGTTGTGAACAAACGATAACCTTCAAAAAAAGTAAAAGTTTTTCCTCAAGCGGAACAATGCTAGGGTTTACGGAAGAGAAGCAAAAATCGATTGTGATCAAGCACTGTTATGAAAAATGATTATCGCTAAGAAAATTAGCAAAAGTTGAATGTGTTAAGGTTTTTGTTGTCCAAAATGCTATCAAACGATTCAGTATGCATAACAAACCGAAAGACTTACCCGGACGCGGCAAAAAAAAAACAGCTGCCTCCAAGTCGAATTTGGATAGCAAAATTTGCAAAATAGTTAAAAGAAAATAGGAGGTATCTGTAGTAATAGAGACAGAGAAGAGAATGATTGAAGCGAAAAATATGCGCCTTCTGATTGGCCGACCCAGTGGAAAGCTAGAATGAACAACAAAAGCGAACATACAAAAAGAGCTGCGCATCGTGGATTCAATTCAGTTGATAGACGATAGTGGATACGAACGGACGCACCAAAAGGCAGCAGCAATGGCATTTGCAGTACACAGCAGTCTACCACAGAGAGGTTTTAAAGAGTTTCCTCTCTGCGGTCGGTGTTGTGGCTGTCAGAATAGCCGCAGCGGTCACGACAATTGGCACAGTAGAGTCTCCCTAATATTTGTAAGTATAAATGCATTAAAAAAGCAAACTGGCGAGTAAAAGGACAGTTTTGCGCTAGTAGAAAAATAGCAGTCTGGCGGAAGGACAGACTTGCTGGAAATTAAAGCAAACTGGCGAGTGAAAGGACAGTTTTGCTCCTGTTGAAAAGAAGCAGTCTGGCGGAAGGACAGACTTGCTGAAAATTAAAGCAGACTGGCGAGTGAAAGGACAGTTTTGCTCCTGTTGAAAAGAAGCAGTCTGGCGGAAGGACAGACTTGCTGAAAATTAAAGCAGACTGGCGAGTGAAAGGACAGTTTTGCTCCTGTTGAAAAGAAGCAGTCTGGCGGAAGGGCAAACTTGCTGGGAATTGAAGCAAACTGGCGAATGAAAGGACAGTTTTGCTCCTGTTGAAAAGAAGCAGTCTGGCGGAAGGACAGACTTGCTGAAAATTAAAGCAGACTGGCGAGTGAAAGGACAGTTTTGCTCCTGTTGAAAAGAAGCAGTCTGGCGGAAGGGCAAACTTGCTGGGAATTGAAGCAAACTGGCGAGTTGTTATGCTCTTAAAACATGGGAAATTGAAAACTAGAGAGTAGGGGTGAGAGGGAATGTAGTAATAGAGACAGAGAAGAGAATGATTGAAGCGAAAAATATGCGCCTTCTGATTGGCCGACCCAGTGGAAAGCTAGAATGAACAACAAAAGCGAACATACAAAAAGAGCTGCGCATCGTGGATTCAATTCAGTTGATAGACGATAGTGGATACGAACGGACGCACCAAAAGGCAGCAGCAATGGCATTTGCAGTACACAGCAGTCTACCACAGAGAGGTTTTAAAGAGTTTCCTCTCTGCGGTCGGTGTTATGGCTGTAAGAATAGCCGCAGCGGTCACGACATTCAGTTCAGTAGTTGAGTTAGAATCATTCCCCTTTGTTTTGAATTACGGCCCGCAGACTCTTCATGAAGTTATTGCAAGTCGCACGCAGCTCTTCGTCCGGCATTTCATCCCAAATTTTTACCAAACGGTTTTTGAAGGTATCCAAAACCATGTTCTTCGCGTCGCCCAGGTTCCGTAGCATGTATTCCCATGCACAAAAGTCCAGTGGGTTCAAATCGGGAGACGAAACCAGCTATTCCGATGAGCTGATGAAGCACGGTAAATTTTGCTTGCATCACTGTTCAACAACCACTGCCTTATGCGTCGGTACTGAGTCCTGCTGGAAACAAAAACTTTCATTTCCAAACAGCACACTTGTTTTCAATGCAATAGCATGAACGGCAACGTATGGCTCCTAAACTAGTGTATCACTTTCACGTTGCCACCCTGTATGCTAGTATACCTCAGAAATTTTTATATGGCGCGTCACTCAATTCTAGACCCCTCTCTTCCTTTAATGCGTGACGAATTTATGGACGTTCCTGTAGTAATGTAATAGAGACAGAGAAGAGAATGATTGAAGCGAAAAATATGCGCCTTCTGATTGGCCGGCCCAGTGGAAAGCTAGAATGAACAACAAAAGCGAACATACAAAAAGAGCTGCGCATTGTGGATTCAATTCAGTTGATAGACGATAGTGGATACGAACGGACGCACCAAAAGGCAGCAGCAATTTCATTTGCAGTACACAGCAGTCTACCACAGAGAGGTTTTAAAGAGTTTCCTCTCTGCGGTCGGTGTTGTGGCTGTAAGAATAGCCGCAGCGGTCACGACATTCAGTTCAGTAGTTCAGTTAGAATCATTCCCCTTTGTTTTGAATTACGGCCCGCAGACTCTTCATGAAGTTATTACAAGTCGCACGCAGCTCTTCGTCCGGCATTTCATCCCAAATTTTTACCAAACGATTTTTGAAGGTATCCAAAACCATGTTCTTCGCGTCGCCCAGGTTCCGTAGCATGTATTCCCATGCACAAAAGTCCAGTGGGTTCAAATCGGGAGACGAAACCAGCTATTCCGATGAGCTGATGAAGCACGGTAAATTTTGCTTGCATCACTGTTCAACAACCACTGCCTTATGCGTCGGTACTGAGTCCTGCTGGAAACAAAAACTTTCATTTCCAAACAGCACACTTGTTTTCAATGCAATAGCATGAATGGCAACGTATGGCTCCTAAACTAGTGTATCACTTTCACGTTGCCACCCTGTAGTAATAGAGACAGAGACAGAGAAGAGAATGATTCTAACTGAACTACTGAACTGAATGTCGTGACCGCTGCGGCTATTCTTACAGCCACAACACCGACCGCAGAGGAAACTCTTTAAAACCCCTCTGTGGTAGACTGCTATGTACTGCAAATGCCATTGCTGCTGCCTTTTGGTGCGTCCGTTCGTATCCACTATCGTCTATCAACTGAATTGAATCCACGATGCGCAGCTCTTTTTGTATGTTCACTTTTGTTGTTCATTCTAGCTTTCCACTGGGTCGGCCAATCAGAAGGCGCATATTTTTCGCTTCAATCATTCTCTTCTCTGTCTCTATTACTACAGTATCCATCAGAGATTGCGCAAAAAAGTGTGGAACGACTGTTGGTATGGTTCAGCGCGCCAAGGAGCGTAATTCCCTGAAGACCTACCTACAGAAATGTCCAAAACGTAGTCAAAATCTGGCGAATTATGTGAAAACTCGGGCTTGGAAACTGTACGACGATATTTTGAGCAAACATTGCATGTGCATAATCATGGATGATGAAACGTATGTCAAATTGGACTACAAGGCACTTCCAGGGGCACAGTTTTGTGAATCATGGCACGGATGTTCCGAATTAGGAGAAATCGATTTTGTGCGAAAAAAAAATGGGAAAATGTGTTGGTTTGGCAAGCAATTCGTCAATGTGGTATGAAATCGTCACGTTTCTTCACCGTCCCAAGTATGAACGTCGAAATATACCGGAAGGAATGTCTCCAGAAACTAATTTTCCCACTCATCTGAAAGCACAAAGGTCCTACATTACTTTGGCCGGATTCGGCATCCTGCCACTGAGCGCGTGACACATTTGACTGCTATGAAGAAAACAATGTTCAATTTGTGGAAAAGGCAATGAATCCTCTAAATTTCCCGCTAATAAGGCCCGTTGAGAAATAGTTAACTTTGATGAAAGGGAAACTACGGAAAAGGGATAAAGGAGCAGAGGACGTCACAAAATTGAAGAAAAACTGGGTCAACGTAAGCAAAACCATCGTCGGAATGGTTGTCCAAAACCTTATGAAGAACGCCAAGAAGAAAGTGCGAGAGGTGGCAAGATCCACGAAAAATTAAATTGTACAATCATGTCATGGGCTTTTCTGATGCTCAATAAACAATGTAATTGAATTAAATTTACAAAATAAAGAAAACATTTTCAAATACATCAATTTTCTGGTGTACTGATAATTAATGATACAGTCCTTATTCATATTAGTCTTTCTTGACCGCAGTTTCATGAGGAGCCCATATTAGCCACTATTTTCACTGATAATGCACCTTCGCGTTTCACGACGAACATGTTCGTCAGCCGTTAGTAAGGATTCCGAGATAAACAAATTCCTCCGCTACCTCGAAGCTAATCCCTACTTTCATGACACTATTTCCTAGACTTCCTATCGTGTTCGGCTCCCGACAATTCAAAAATAATTTCTCTCCCGCTTTAACATATATGTGCAAAACAGATGTGTGAGTGCTGTTCATCTAATCCCATCCCAAGAAGATTTGGATTGTGAAAATAAGCAAAACCATTCGCGATAGTGAAATCGAGTTCAATTTTACACATTCAAGGGACGGAGACAGTCAAGTCTAGCAAATTGAGAGTCACGGATTCGATACCCACCGGAGCACGTGGATTTCTTTTTGCAATTCAATCTCAACTGATTTATTAAACACGTGTTTCTGTTGTGTACATGAATGCCACAGCAGTTTCAACGTGGTATTTTGCACTCGGTTGGGTAAGCCTAAGTAAAATCAAGAAATTGACAGTTCTCTGAAGTCAAGCCATGACTTCAGTTGGGTCATCAAATATTGTCAGGAATAGTCATGAGAGACCTTTTCAATGACATACAATTATGTATATGTTTATGTAGCTCACAGGTTTTCGATAAATGCAAAAACATGCATTAGCAGTCGTAGTCATCAGCTCATGGAACTCAAGGATTGACTGATTGACTTCAACCAGACCAGGCTATCTCAGATTCTCATGGATCTAACAGAAGTTTTTCGAATGCAAATTACGTCTGCTTTTGTCCACCTACAGCTCACATGAGTCTCTTGTAGGCAAAACATGTATTTAAAGTTCGTCATCGGTTTATGGAACTCAAAGACTGACTCAACAAGGTCATCCCAGACACTCAGGAATCTTGTCCAGGAACTCATTTCATTTGGTTCGATGTAATATTGGTTTCTGTTGTTAACCCTCTCTTTCCCATGGTAGCACAGGTGATCCACTACTTTGCACTGTTCATACAAATACAGGATAAGTTAGATCATTTCCATTTTTTCGTCAGATGTTTATACAGGGTGTTAGGTTCCTGAGTGCAAACTTTTTAAAGGGTGATAAAGGACCATAAATGGTAAAAAAAATTGTTCTACGCATATGGTCAAATCTCAACCGTTACGTAGTTATTGAACTCCCCATGTTTTTGACTCTTATTGCCTTAACTGGCTATAACTTTAAAACGGTCAAACTTATCGCACTTTTTTAACCCTTATTCGAAAGATTATTGAATTTTCTATCAAATGGCATCTTTGAACCGATCGGTTTAGTTAAATAACTAAGTTTTCTAGATCAAATAGCCTAAAAGTTGTGTGTTTTAATTTGTTTTTGTCCAGTATCTTTGAAAAATGCGTAATAATTTAAAATTCTTTCTTTGGCAAAGTTGTGGCCCCTGTTCCACTCAACATTTCGTTCTTTGACATCAAACTTCTATCTCTAATCGTTTTCTTGCAATTTTGATTTAAACGTCGCATTTCAGATCAGAAATTTGCAATCGTCATGGTAAGCACTTTTTTGCGCACTGTGCTGCACATTTAAATCAAAATTGCAAGAAAACGATAAGAGTTAGAAGTTTGGCGTCAAAGAACAAATTGTAGAGTGGAACAGGGGCCACAACTTTGCCAAAGAAAGAATTATAATTTATTACGCATGTTTTAAAGATAATGGACATAAACAAATAAAAACACGCTATTTTTAGCTATTTTGCTCTAGAAAACTTAGTTATTTAGCTAAACCAATCGGTTCAAAGATGCCATTTGATAGAAAATTCAATAATCTTTCGAATAAGAGATAAAAAAACTGCGATAAGTTTGACCATTTTAAAGTTATAGCCAGTTAAGGCAATAAGAGTCAAAAACATGGGGAGTCCAATAACTACGTAACGGTTGAGATTTGACCATATGCGTAGAACAATTTTTTTCACCATTTATGGTCCTCTATCACCCTTTAAAAAGTTTGCACTCATGAACCTAACACCCTGTATATGTTAATGAACTATTATGCCAAGTTTGGTCAAAATTTCTCTGCTCGTTTTTGTTGTAGAGCTAAATGATTTAGCGAAAGTCGGTATTTTTTCTATTTTAATTCAAACCATATTCGAATATTCAATATTCCGAAGCATGAACATTATTTTCAAACGAAAAAAATACCAGCATGCCCAACAGTATGTATATTAGCACAATAAAATACCGTTTCATGAACAAGTTGACGATAAAACACTAATTTTATGAACAAACATGTGGATCATCAGTGATCCATTGGGAACATAACGACATTTTTTTCCTTCCTGATCTAACCAGTTCCTGTTCCTTGGACGCGTGTTTGTTTACATCCAAGACATTCGCCATTATTAATCGTGTTTCATGTAGAAATGTCATTGTTTCATATGATGTAATCTATTTAGCGCCGGCAATAAGTCGCAGATTAATCCAGGAGGGTTTATATGGTACGAGGAGAGAAGCCATAGATTCGAAGCGAACCATGCCCGAATATTCGGGTTAGGTATATACCTAACTACTTATGATAACTGCAAGAAGTCCGACAAGTTTCAATAAGTTTTACAGAAGGGCTAGATAAGAATCTCAAGAGTGTAATAGACGATTTATAAATATATAGCTTTGAAAAAAAAACATATACAAAAAAAAAACAAAACAAAATTTATATATGTACCTTCAGTGCATGCATCTTCCCAATGGATCACAGGTGATCCACCCCAAAAATCAAATTTTTCATTTCTAACGATTTTTTGGAGTAAAACTATACAACTTTTGTTCTGGTGATTTGTTTGGAAACCATTATATCTATTTTTAAATGTCAAAAAACCTTGTGGGAAAGAAAGGGTTAACAGAAATTTATCCCGTACAAATAACTCTAATTATTGTCCATTTACAGCTCTCTAAAGCTAAGGCCTTCAAATAAATATTGAACTCATGAATAGATCATCGAAGTAAGATCACAGGCAAATTCAATATCTTGAAATTGCTTTACATTCCTAAGATGTTAGGAAAGAAGCACCACGCTTGCGTAGTGCACGTCCAGCGTGCCTGGCTGTGTCATCTGACCCCAACATCTTACTAGGGTTGAACTATCGTTATTTAACGAGCACGAGTTTATTTTATTTTATTTTATTTTATTGATGCACAAGGGGGTCATGGGGCCAAGTCTCCAATGCAAGTCCAAAGACTCACATCGTCCATAATACACCGTGGAATTTGGGAGTAGGCATTGCAACCTCTTTAGCCATGCGGCTTTTAAGTTTTGCGTGGCCTTAAGGATGAGGAAAGGTGGGAGATTGATTTTGAGCTGTGAAAGAATGTATTGTTAATTAAATGGTCAACGTTATTTACCTTTGCGTATTCTTACAAAAATGAACAAGTTTGACGATACGGTGCTTGATTTTCAGTGAATCGTTTATGCTAGTTCTCCTTGGTCTTGTGTCTTCAAAGCTAGGGAGCTTGGTTAATAACGTCAAAAAATAGAAGAACATATTGTGTATCAACTTCCTTCCTGCAAGTAGAAATCAAATATATCAAAAACAACAAAAAAGGACCGTAACGCTTCTTGATTTGATCACGAAAAGTATCGGTTCTTGTTGGCACCACGAGTGTGCATCTTTCCCTGTAAAGATACATTTAAGCCCCGAGACCTGAGAGCAATCAAGCTGATCACAAGGTTGTGCCTTTGCCCAGGGACTATGGTTATTTAACGAGCACGAGTTGTACATTTATTCAACGAGGCTTGTTGAGTACTGAAAAATAAAATTTTCCGACTAGTTCCATACAACATTTTATGCAATGATTTTTTTTTTTCATAATGCAACTCACAGGGATGGGATCATTCATTTCCAAAGAGTTACATTCACTTGCTACTATCTCAGTTCAGAAGCATGCTATCAAAAAACAATGTATGGATAAATTTAACCTTGTAATTTTATCTGAAAGTTTGGCGAATAGCATTAGGGTCGCACACGCATACCGAAGTCGTGAGCGAGCTGTGAAGGCAACTCTCAACGCTGTGAATGTAAATTACATTAACGCCGTGGAGAGTTGCGTTTGCTGCCTTCTGTAGCCTTCAATATTGATGCTACGCTAGTACATTATTCTACAAAATTTCAGGCAAAACAAAAATGAAAAAGTGTTCCATACAATGATTTTTGCTACGATTTTTTTGAAACGAGTTAACAGCAAGTGAATGTAAGTGATTGCAAATGAATGATCCTATCCCTGGCAACTCATTTGGGCTGCATTATAAATATTATGCAACTTTTTTACCCAACTAACATTTTCAGCGCTATAAGCTTCAGTCATTTTCTTTCTGTTGTGTAACAATCGAGTTGAAGCAGTCAACGCTGAATAAAAGGGCAGTTTGTTAAATATAAACCATAAGCTAATACACGGCTGCAAAACAAGCACCATACAGCTACCAGACCCTGTTTTCATAAATCAATCACTTGTCACGGAGGTTGCCTTTACTACACTCTATTCCAACTCCAGTAGATTTCGCGGAAGATGTGAAAACTTGAACAAATCGGATAGGGGTCCCCAGAATTTGAGGGGATTATGGGGTTTAATTAGTAGGGAACCGTGGGGTTCCATGGAGTTTACCATTAAGGCATTTTTAAACGGTGATAGTTTACAGATACTGGTTTTTTAAAGCTAATAAATTGAAAATTAATGATAAAACCTGACTATATGCATCGTAACAGAGAAAACCAAAAGTGAAATCGTTTGTTTAAAATGTTAAAACTTTAATAATTTTTCCATCAGTTACTCATTTTGCCCCACCCTATTATCAACTTTTTAAAGTATATTTTTTAACAAAATAATTATACAAATATTTTGAAAGTGTTACGAATACATTTCATTGATCCAGTAAATATCATGAAATTTGATAGATACCCATTACGTTCTTATTTCGATTCCAAAACCTTATTTTAGGTCAGCTGATTCCTATAATATTTTCCCAGTATATGACCACTTCACGCATTTTGACTATTTTTTTTTTCAAAGCAAACGGCTTTTTCGACAAATGTTTCGTCATCAATTCATTGGATTTGAGGTAATTAAACTACAATCAAGCAATTTGTTTAGAAAATTTGGAAATTTACAGTGAAAATACAAGGTGTTCATTATGCCCCGCCTACCCCTACGAGATATTCGTAAATTTACCTCAGACGACACGAAATTGCTGGCATGTTTAGAACACATTCTGTTTTTCTCTGGAATATCTCTAAAAATTTTAAGCTATTTTGAAGTTTGTCTGTGATTAAAGTAGATGAGCTACAAAAGTCCTTTCCAGATTTCAATCATACCTATTCTTCAATGAGCAGAGCTCGCATCATCACTATACAACTGGTATATCCACTATCACTTTCACTGGTTCAACTACCCTAAGTGCACTTAATGCGTATAAGTCACAGCAACAAAACATAGAACGAATACCGCCGCACCGAATGTACGTCGCTATAGTTGTCAATTGTTATTGATATTTAGGTATTATACCAATCATATCAACAAGTTGCGAAATTTATTGGTAAAATGACTCAAACCAAAAATGGACACCTGTAACATGCTGCTACAATTGGGGTAAGTGAAAATAATTAACTTTTTACAGAGAATTCAATTAAACACCTGTCTCTATTACAGGTACCCTCTCCAACAAGGCGATGATGCCCCATCGTTGGAACAGATTCAAAAAGCCGGGCTAACAAATGCTCATTA
>NW_026917394.1:0-25000 GCF_035046485.1 Aedes albopictus
GAATGTGGTGGAGAGGAATAAACGGAAGCTCGCTGCACTCTACGACGAACCCGCTTCCAGAAAGTGGTCAAAGCCAGAACGATACGGTGGGCAGGGCATGTTGCAAGTAAACCGGCTAGTATCCGAGCAAAGATTATGCTCGCAAGAGATCAGATGGCACGGCGTGGAGCACAGGTGACAAGGTGGGCTGACCAGGTAGAGTGATTTGGCAAGTGTTCCCGAGGAAGTTGCTCAGTTCTACCTTCCGGGAGATGGTCCTCACTTCCCCGGGGAAGAGAAATAATCGGCCGAAAACTTTCACTTTTACTTCCTGGTGTATCTCCGTCTGGGTTCAGATTGGATACCCTACTCTCCGATGCGCTCTCCTTCCTCTTCCCGAAAGTCCTCAGCACTTTCTCCTCCTGCAGTTGCTTCTTCAGAGGAAACCTCCGACCGAAGTTCGGCTTTCATTGGCTTCCTGCTCCTCCGCAATGGGCCATGATGTTTGGTGCCGTGACTTGGTTAGTTAATCCAAACAAACCAGTGCGCAGTGCGCACGCTGCAAAAGGCAATTTAACGCTTGCTGCTGCTGTGGGAGGTGCTGATGAGGAGAATGCATTCCGATAATATCGGGGAAGTTGTACGCCTGACGCTGCCGCCCGAAGCGAACTGCGACGATCGATGGCAGAGATGTTGAGACTACTGTAGCCAGGTACTGCACTCAGATTCTCGTTGAAATCGATCTCAGTGGCAATCTGGAAAGGTCATAGAAATGTGTGAGTAAACACATTATAGGTACGAAAATAAAAATATACTTACAAATCCCTCCTACATTCGCTTTTTTCCTAATTGGGGGAGCATGATCCTCGTCCTCTTTTTTCTCCCCATCATCGTCCTCGAGATTTTGCTGCAGCTGCCGTTCGGCAGTTCCGATTCGCCAAACCGTCGCAGTCAGTTTTCCCTTCTCAATATATTGGTTCCCATTCCAGCCGGCCGGCGATCCAGAACTTCCGCTGTTGTTTTACTCGTTGCTGCCGCTACCGGATCACACGGTCTTTTTTGTTGGGGAAATCCATTATTAGATATTTAGTAGGTACTTCCGGATGGATGCTCGATACGCGGGAACCGACTTTGATGATAGAGGCTTGCATCAAAAACATAACCTCATCGAATTCTCATACGATTTGTAAACATTGCCCTCAAATTTTTTTGAGGGCAAGGACGGCTTTATGGACCGACGCCGAAGGAAAGAAAGAGAAGGAGACAGTGATGACGTCAGCGTGCAAGCGCTCATTAGCGAGTCGAGCGGGTTTGACATTTTAAAATGTAAACATGTCAGGTTGACGACAGGGTTGGACGGTTGGACGCCTAATCTCCACACTTTATGGGTAGTACGCAGATCACAAGAAATTTCTTGGCCTATCTCGATGCGTGGGAAATTCAGGCAAGGAATCGCTCAAGAAATGAGAAAGCATTGCTTTATTCCTGATCCTAGTACGGAGCTGAAACGAAACGTCAAATCAAATGGGGCTTACTGTGTTAAATTTCTTGACCATTCCGGTCACGGAAAAATAATGCACTGAACGAAAATTACTTGAGCGATTCCGCTTGAAGTGCATACCTCGCATAAACCAGGGACGGATCCACACTACTTCGCACGGCGATTTTTATCTGAGTGTCGCGGACTGACTCAATATACTCTCTCATCGGGAGCCAAACATCGGGAGCCAAACATTGAAGATAGAGGTTATGTTAAACCTTGTTGAACCTGTGCGATTGATTGAAGAGTATTGTTATCTAGGTGCTGCGGATATAATCAAAACTGTTTTCACGATATCTCCATTTGCCGCTGTCAAGCCGTTGGAAAGCGAGGAGAAGGATAAACATTGTTTTGAGCCCATTTTAGCTAAATTTGTAACAACTATCCATCAAAATTTCCATCGCGAATGGAAAATAATAAACTTTGAACACGAGAACAAAATCGGAATGTTGGTGGATTGATCATGTTTACCATTTCCAAACAGCGTCGCGACGGCGTCCCGCATAGATAAATACAATTTGTATTACACTCCACACAGTAAGTCCCCTTCATCTGTTACTGTTACTATACCACGAACAGGTGCATTTCTGTTGAAACTATGAAACTCGAAACATTCAATCATAAAGAACGGTCTATGTAACCCATACCAAGTTGTAACAATATGTCATATTGTGCAGAAATTGTCAAATAATATAGGGATGACAGCTCAGGAAATATGGTGGCAATATAGAAAGACCTTTTCTCAAACGGTTTGCGATTATTTTTTCGCAACACACTTACACAAGTGTATTTCACTATATGCCACTTAAATTCAACAGTTTGCCAAATAGTTGCGCACATTGGTGTATGTACCGATCGAACTTTTGCAGTTTGCAGAAAAAAAACTTGAAAACTTGTCTCGGCAAATAAACGGTGCAAAGCAACTAGAGGGAGCAAAAAGGTAAGTTTTGGATGATTTATCTATTTTGTTTTTTTTTTGTGCTCAGTTTCCCCCGTATTCCAGTAGGAGCAGGAAAGTGACCGGCAACCACCGCGAAAAGCTCGGCACCACCGCACCGAAAGTAAGCGGAAAGGCCATCAAGAAGTCGTTCGCCGGCAAGGCTCAGAAGAACACCGTGAAGGATGAAAAGAAGAAGGAAAGCTGCGCTACAAGGTGCTGAAACAAGTCCATCCGGACACCGGTGTCTCGTCGAAGGTTATGAGCATCATGAACAGCTTCGTCAACGACGTCTACGAACGCATCGCCGCCGAAGCCTCCCCTCTGGCGCACTACAACAAGCGGTCGACGGTCACCTCCCGGGAAATTCAAACCGCCGCGCCGTCCGGTTGCTGCTCCCCGGAGAGTTGGCTAAGCATGCTGTTTCCGAAGGTACCAAGGCCGTCACTAAATACACAAACGACTACAAATCCGCTCCCACCGGAGCAAGGACGACAGTAGGTTTTCATCGCCGTAGGTGCCACTGGTACCACAATGGGACGCGCCACGAATCGGAAAAGTTCAGCAGTCATCACTGCCCATCCTATCAAAAAGACCCGAGATGCTCCTCTTTCAATGAAGGATGCGCTGCACGCAATGATGCGTGGAGGTCTTTGGACAAATGTAAATCCTCTTGTGAGTGGAGGTGATGATTATTATTTAATGAATAAAAAGATCTTGAACGCATAACCGCAATTTTGTTTTTAAATGGTTCAAATACACTAGACCCATATGGCATAAGCTTTAATAACCATGGAAGATCATAAATCAATAATAACACATACAGTGTTCGTTTTCCTTCCAAATTTATGGTTAAACTGTTCTCTAACCATTTGCTATGCGATGAATTGTCTGAAAAACTGGATAGTATATTGACAGTAAGCTTTACGGTTTTGCGAAAAATTTGTTCGAGAAAACGAGAGATTTTTTATGGTAACCAATCTTAACCGCCTATTCCACATACTGTAAATTGGCGGATTACCATTTGTCAAACTGGCAAATCTGTACATGGTATGGTTATCATACTGTTATCTCACACAGTCTGAGAAATGGTTCAATGACAATTGCTTATGGTCATCTACAGTATGAGAAACGTTGCGTTTAAAGTTAGTGATTATGCGGGGTGTTTGACAACCGCGCTGAGAGAGGTGGTTGCAAGAAAATTGAACGCTCGTGCGTGTTTACAAGCTGTGCGCCGGGAGTGTGTAGGTGTGTGTTAGTTAGCTTGAAAAATAAAACCGTTTCTATTCGCACCACCTAGATTTTTATATCATTTTGGAGAGATTTTTTGAATTTTCAAAAATTTGTATGAAAATTAGGAAACAATATAAAAAATATTCAAAAGCGGCAATGATCATGAAAACCAATTGTCTTTCGAAGAAAAATATAAAAAAGTGGGGTTAGGTCAGACGGGAATGGTCTATTGCTTCCTAAAATTCTTAAGCATCCCGTAATTGCCGTAATACTCCATTCTGAGGCAAAGCGAAGCTACAGATTGACAATACTGGCAATCACGTGTTTTTGTTTACACAGCGTTCGATCGAGACGCCGCGACGCCGGCTGTGTAAATGTCATGACGGGCTAAACGTCACTTTCAATTTGACACTAGCGATCACTGCAATTGATTGATGCACCAAGCGGTAAGAAGAAGAATTTTGACATCCAAGCGGTGTGCCGTTTACATCCATCGACCAATCAGCGACGAGGATCTAATCGACGGCACACCGCTTGGATGTCAAAACTTCTTCTTCTTTTCGCTTGGTGCATCAATCAATTTGAATTTACCGTGTAATGGTTTCGGTCAAGTTTCGGAATCGAGTGGCACGTCGGTTTAGTCGGTGGTTATACTCCTAGAAAAGACTTTTTTGAACTTCAAGGGAGTGTAGTAACCCAGAAGCTCTTTTTCGGGCCATTTTATTAGCCCTTGCAACTGTTTGTATCCACTTATCCGCGAGCGGTAATGGCGGCGGCGGGCACAAATAACCGATTCGAATTTTGACGTTTCTTGGGGATCGCAATCGGTTGGCGCCACCAAACGGTGGGTGAAGGGGTGAGGAGGAGAATGAAACTGTTTTGACTTTCCCCCACGAAACGTCAAAATCCGAACCGGTTGGATATGCCCGCCGCCGCCATTACCGCTCGCGGATAAGTGGATAACGAGTACAACCCCGAATAAAAATATTTACATGCAGTAGCCGTAGAAACATTGAAAAGATAACCGATAGTTTTGAAACATAAATTCAATCTAAGACGAATGAGAACCAGGACAAAAACTTGTTCTTTGCTTAACACTCGTGATGAAACTAGAATCCCTGCATGAACAAAATCGTACAAAATCTTAAGGCTAATAAAGTTTGGAAGACCAGTGAAATGACGAGTCTTCGAGTCATTACCCTCAAAAGCTTTTAGATCAAAAACCATTATTTGCCTTCGCCTGCTTTGCTCCAAAGCTCGTTTCAGCCGCTCAATCTCAGCATCTTTTTTCGCGAGCTGCTGTTCGAACATCTCCTCAGCGTGTTTCTCAGTTGATTCAAACTCGTCACACTGAATCTGCTCATCCATGCTTTCATTTATATTTTGTTCGAGTAGCTGATCGATTTCCAAGTGCGCCAGGTAGCAATTTTGGCAATCATCAAGCTCCGGGCAAGTTTTCAAGCTCTCTTCGAGATGTTCCTCATTCGTAGATTCAAAATCAACCTCATTTTCCAACCATTCTTCCAGGATTTCCGGCTCATCGAAATCTCTACCGTCGAAATCCATAGTAAATGCCGACCGCTTTTCCAAGACATCCTCTTCATAAACTATATCGTTTTCTGCGCTATCGTCGTTGTAAACCAGAAATTCTTCTGTTATACAATTGAAGCTTGCATCATACTCCACCCACTCTTCTAGTAATTCGTCATCGTCTTCTTCAAGAACTGCATCGTTTTGCAAATCCTGCTTCCAGTCCATTCTGATGGGATCGTCTCGGGGATCGTATTGATGAGTTCTTCCAGAGGAGTCTGCCCAAGACTCTGTTCGTCAGGTCCGCTGCATCCGGAATCTGATTCGATATGTCCAGCCTCTAAAACAAAATTAAGTATTCTTAGTCCTACTTTTTAACAGGTACGAGTTTGTAAGTTTATAAAATAAGAAATTAAGAAAAAAAAAACCTTTCATCAAATATTGTCCCGTTGTGTTCGCTGTCCCGGTAGCTTGCAGGTCCACATCATCATACTCAGTAATCTGCTGATTTTCGTCCAAAAACAACGTGGGGATCCAGTTTACCTTATCCGTTTCATTATATGCCGCAGGTTTGCCTAAACCAATCACGATATTATGTTTCCAGTTCAAAACCGAATTAGCGACATTTTTTCTTTGACTTCCGCTGCTTTTGCCTTGCGTCAAACACAATGTCGGAAGTGGGGCGCTGTATAGAGCACCAGGTGTACAATACAGCGCCCCACTTCCGACATTGTGTTTAACCCTGTGTTTAACGCAAGGCAAAAGCAGCGGAAGTCAAAGAAAAAATGTCGCTAATTCGGTTTTGAACTGGAAACATAATATTGTAAAAATAATAGTACTTATAAAATTGCATTTATCTACCTGTTTCAAAATGTTTACTGCACACTTTGGCGTGTCGGTAATCGATATCGGTGCAACTGATTGCGCTAATCCACAATTTACGCCTCTGTATCTGTAAATTTGTGGTACCAGTAGGTATCTGATCAAACGAAAATTTGCCGTCCGAATACTTGGAATCACAGTTACCGATACAACACCCGCGAACCATCTTTACATCCAATTGATATTTTCTTCTGAGCGAATTGATAAACAAAAACAAAATTTTCTGCTGTTGAGTGGCGATAAAAAAAAACAAAATCTGCGATGACATCAACTGCCAAACGACACAAGCCAAACGTCAAACTTAATAATTACCCACCGGTGGGTACTACCCAAGTTCTACCCATTATCGTCCGCCATGAGCGCTGGATTGTAAACTCAAAAGAATTCTGCATAGTTTCAACAAATTTTATTGTAGACTCAGGGCTTACCAATTAATTTTGTTGATTCAACAAATCCACAAATTCATAACAACAATAGAATTTGTTGTTTCTAAAAATGCCCGAAAACAACAAGCTGTCACAGCCAAAACATAACTTTTTTTGAAACAAAAATACGATTTATCAAATCTATAAAAACAATGTGTTGAAGCAACAAAAGATGCCATATTGAAACTAATATTCATATTTGTTGTTTCAACAAATATAAATTTTAAAACTGGCCCATCCTATGTTTTGATATTAAAAACAGTTTTATTGGTTAAATTTTATTTTCATTAAGAACATAATAAAACATTTCTCTTGAACTATATATCAAGTTACACAATTTAAGATTAAATGCATGCTACTATATACATTCTGATATCGTTCCAAGGTAGTGTGGCGCGGTTCCTTTTCTGCAGTGCTAATTTTGTTGAACATTCGATCTAAAAGAACAAGTTCTGAAGTAAATAAAATAAGCAATCATATAAATCAATCAGTCGTTCTGAAATTACCTTCAACTTTCCTCATACGATTTCCCTTTTTTTCATATAATCGTTCCTCATCTTCGGAAAAATTGCTGAAATGATCGATTTTATGAGTAAAATTACAACATTGCAGTTGTACACTTACCTTTATCCACTTATCCGCGAGCGGTAATGGCGGCGGCGGGCATAACCAACCGGTTCAAATTTTGACGTTTCGTGGGGGAAAGTCAAAACAGTTTCATTCTCCTCCTCACCCCTTCACCCACCGATCGGTGGCGCCAACCGATTGCGATCCCCACGAAACGTCAAAATTCGAATCGGTTAGTTGTGCCCGCCGCCGCCATTACCGCTCGCGGATAAGTGGATTAACAGTAGCAAAAGCCAAAGCAAAACAAAAATCGAAAAAACAACCAAAATTACGATTTTTGCACTTTTCTCTAAGCAATTTCGCACAAAAAAAAGGTTCACTGTTTACTTTACAAAATCAAAATGGTGATCGTAATACATCCAGATTGTTGATTCTAAAAATATGTTTGATAGACACAATAATAAATGTTTGTTGACAACACAATCTGGCGCAGATATGATTTCAATTCAAAAAAATTGTTGTTTTGATGTTATAGTAGAATAGAATCAAATAAAGATATAAATTGATTCAATGCATACAAGAATTTTAAAAGCAAATAGACGCGTTTTTAGGTTTAACGTATCGATATTTTTCTGCGTGTAGCATTGACCGATCCAAATTCCTGTGTGGTAGTGGTTTGTGTTCAGATTTCCCGTGTTAATCTATCTGTAAGAACTTTGTAAACATATTTTGTTCTCACGTATATGGATAGGCTTGCATTAGGTCGAGCATTAGGTTTCGTGAGACATTTTTTGGACAATTCAATGATCCTGGCGAGAACCGAGGCGAAAACGATCTTACGAAATCAATTCAGGCCAAACATTTCAATAGGCCCTATTTGCATTTGAGAGGCTCTCTTTGTTCACTTTCTCTTTCAATTATTGCAATGTAATGGAACACTTTTCAACTATTTTTGCAGTACAAATCAAAAGACGATTGGTTCGACCAGCGTTCAATGCAAGGAGACAATCATAACACAAATAAACAGCTGAGATATTAACGAAAGAGAGGGAAACCAAAGAGAGCCTCTCTTCTGCAGATAGGACCTTTAGACATGTTTGGCCTGAGTTCCAACCGTTATGGATTGTTTAATAATTATCCACTTATCCGCGAGCGGTAATGGCGGCGGCGGGCATATCCAACCGGTTCGGATTTTGACGTTTCGTGGGGGGAAGTCAAAACAGTTTCATTCTCCTCCTCACCCCTTCACCCACCGTTTGGTGGCGCCAACCGATTGCGATCCCCAAGAAACGTCAAAATTCGAATCGGTTATTTGTGCCCGCCGCCGCCATTACCGCTCGCGGATAAGTGGATTGATGTGACGAGTTGCAAAAAGTTGAGTTTTTTAGCACGAGTCGTACATTTATTCATCGAGGCTTGCGGAGTTGGATAAATTAATACGAAGAGTGCTGAAAATGCTTTGCAACGAGTTACATAGTGACAAGATGCAAGTTTGATTCAACTTATTTATGCTTAAATGAAAGATTGCATCACAACCTAGCGTTTAATGGCCAAAAAGTGCAACCATATTCGTATATTGTCACTTTAATAAGAAGAAGAGAGGGTCGATGAAGAGAAATCGATCATGTTATTTCGCCCTTATTTCAACTCAATCTAGACTTGATTCCTTAGCGAAATAAGCCATTTTACGAGACGTTTCAGAACAGCTGATCGCAGCAGCGGCGTCAACTGACAGAATTCCACGCACGTTTGTTTTGCTGGAATATCGCGTAATTTTTGAAAAGGTACTTGTTCAACAAATTGGAGATATGAGAAATTTGAGCCAAAATAGGTTCAAAAGCTGTCGTAGAAGCAATATAAATCTCAATAATTAATCGGGTATTTTTTTCGTCACGATTCACTCGTTAACTAGCGAAAAAAAATTAAATAAAAATATCTTATTATGGTTTTAGCCAGTTTCAAAAACTACGCTTGACTTGCGCGCAGTCATTAACCATCATCAACCAGACGATGATTGAAAACGTAAACATCAGAGCGCGGAGTTCTGTCGTTTGACTACAATGAGGTACAGATACAGGTGGCGCAGATAAACATTGCAAACCACTAGTTGTCTCTTTTGTTCTACCGCTGATCAAATGTAACTCAATTAGTGACGTCACTAATTGAGTTGCATTTGATCAGCGGTAGAACAAAAGAGACAACTAGTGGTTTGCAATGTTTATCTGCGCCACCTGTATCTGTACCTCATTGGTTTGACTAGCCTCATAAAATAGACTATTGGAAGTAATCATTGATTACTTACCACTAAGATTCAAAGGTAGTATTTTACACGAGTAGGTTGCATCATTTGCATCCTTCCTCTTCTTCTTCTTCTTACTTCTGATTGCTCTTGGATTACCAAAGAGCGAAAAATGGCGCAGCGAACTAGCGCTATATTGCCAACGAGTTTTCGTTTATACTCCAATGGAGTTTACTTTCTGGCGAGCACGCCGCGAAACACGACCAAACGTGTTGGTCGCTGCAGTCGTACTGCATCCTTCCTCGTAATAAAGAATTTCAGCCGGCAGAATCGGTTGAACTGGATTGCCACCGTGTCCGTCTGGACACGACAGTTCCTTTTAAGCTCAGTGCTTGCAGTCCTTGTTGCAGTCTCCTGGCTCGCCCTATGGTTAATTTAACGAGCCACTTTCAATGAAATTTTAAACAGCATGTGGCGTCCTAACACGTGAATATCACATCATCACCAACACTGTTTTGTTTCGTAAATGGCACATAATTATAAAGCATTACTGTAACTCTGTGAACGCACTCTACTTTGTTTTGTACGCCACCCACTGGATCCCGCTCGAACTACGCACACAATGAGGTACAGATACAGGTGGCGCAGATAAACATTGCAAACCACTAGTTGTCTCTTTTGTTCTACCGCTGATCAAATGCAACTCAATTAGTGACGTCACTAATTGAGTTACATTTGATCAGCGGTAGAACAAAAGAGACAACTAGTGGTTTGCAATGTTTATCTGCGCCACCTGTATCTGTACCTCATTGGCCTGACGGTCGGTCTCGGTCGGCCGATCGTCCCCGCCGCGCCAGTCAGTAATGTCAGTGTAGTTTCATTCATCTTTCCGTTCACACGCAAACTGTTTTACGGTAGTAAATCGCCGTCGTCGTCTCAGCTCAAAAGTAAAGTGTCCATCATTCTTTGCAGTCGTGAAAAAATTTCGTTCCCCATTTTCGTTGTCTCGCTCGTTTTGTGGTGGCGCTCGGGGTAGATTTTCGCGACGGTAGTGGCGTCCAGCATGACCGTTGTGATAGTGCGTGTTTTCGATTCGTGTCCTGGCGGTGGGAAAAGTGACATATTTGGATAACAGGCCCGAAAACGCAGGAGGAACCAGAAAATGTTAATTGATCCGAGCGAAGTGGATCTATAGCTCTGAAGGGTACAGGGGAATCGGGCGGGCCAGTGGTGTGCAAAGTGGGAGAAAGCAACGAACGGCGAGACCTGCTGCACACGCACACAGAGCCACAAATCAAAGTGGAATCCGCTCCGCGCACCGCCAGCGACGACAGTGCCAGTGGCCACAGAATAGTCAGTGAGCTAGCAAAGGCAGATTTTGTTTCATTATTTCGGGCTTCATTGTGATCGTGCTGTTGTGGCTGTGGTCGGCGACGACGACGACGACGTCTTGCTGGTAAATACCTTACGATACCTTATTTTCCCGTTTCTCACGTTCCACCTTTTGCTGGTGAAGAGTTCTTGCCCATTCCATTCTTAGTGATGACAAGAATTATTATAAAATTTAAATGGCATAGGTATTTTCATTTATTCCTAGCAGTGCTTAATTCATAAAGTTAATAGAAAAGCTATAGATAACACCAGGCTAAATTAGTTCAAAAGTTTTTGTTTACAAACGTTTTATATTTATTTTATTACCCCATAATACCAGATACAATAAAACATGTGTAATGATCCTAAAATATTATTATGAACGCTCAAGATACTACAAACAAAGCGTTTGATATGAATGAAAGTACATATCCAGAATTCGTTCCGTAATTACAGAGAGGTTTCTTGTTTCTGGCTTTACGTTCGCGTAGAAACTTGTCCTGCCTCTCTTTAACTTAGTGTTCTTTGTTGACTTCCACTGTTCTTAATCGAAGGGCATTCTTTGCCTGCCATTGCATGAATTTGTATATTGTGTAGCAAGCACAATGATACAGGAAGTCGAGAAACATTTCCCGAACCACCGCCTCCGGGTTTGCGATCGGCTAGCTTTAATCATGGGCTAATTGGAGATTCTTTTGTCCATCCTTCAAGGATGCCTATCGTAATTTCTTCTTCAAATTGTTAAAGAATTCTTCATGGAGTTTTTTCTAGAATTTATCTAGGAATCGGATGTGTTCTGTAGGTTTTTTCGGTGTGTCTTTCTGGATTTCTCCAGAAGTTTTTCTCAAGATTCCATACCTAGGGATTCTTCCAGAATTGCTCCTAGATTTCCTTTCGGAGTTTACCGATTTTTGTTTCGGTATTTCTAATAGTAGTTCTTGAGTTTTCTACAGTTCCTTCTAGGATTTCTGCAGGAGTTTTTCACGGGGTTTTATAAGTTGTACCTTTCCGGGATTTCTTCCAGAGGTTTTCCCGGTAATGTTTCCGATAGTTCTTCCAATAATTTCTCCCGTACAATTTTCCGAGATTTCTGTTGGAGCTCCACGGAAATTTCTCCCATTGTTCCTACTGGAATATCTTTCAAAGGTTTTTAGAGTTTCTTCCCGGAAGTTTCCAACCTAGATAACTACCAGAAGGCCTTTTCAAATGTCCTAGTTTTTCTCGTGATTTCTCCAAAGTTTCTGTATTCTATATTTGTTCTCGGAGCTCCTCGCGAGATTCCACCAGGATTCCTTCAAATATTTCTTCGGAAAAGCACTGAATGAGATCGCTGGAATAACTCCATGAGAAATGATCCTGTAACTACTTTCTGAACCTTCTATGTAAAATATCCTTTTCAAATATAAGTGTAATAAGTTTTGTACCTTTAAATTCCGCGAAATTAAAAGGTACACAATTTGTTACACTCATATTCCATGAGAAAAAATAACAATAACTACTGTAGAAATCCCTAAATAAACACTGAATAAAACATCGGAAGAAAATTCAGGATAAGTCCTGAAAAAACTTTGAAAGGCATCCCTGGAGCAATGCCGTAACATATGTTCTAAGAGAAACTCAGGGAGAAACTTCTAGATAAATATCCGGAAAATTTCTGAACCTTTAAAAAAATACCCCCAATGACATCCAGACATCCAGAAAGAAACTCTAAACGAAATCACACGATAATTTCTTGAGGAAAGTACAGGAGGAATTCCGGGAGAAAACCCGTAAGGAACTCTTGGAGCAATACCGGGAAATTCTCTGAAAGAAATGCTGAGAAGTACTTTCGTGGAAAATCCGGGAAAACACCTGCAGAAATCATAGGAAAAACTTTCAGTTGGTCGGTTCCAGGGGCACGTACTCCTCAATTTGGAAAGTTTGAATAGGATCTTTAGTAGAAATCTTTACAGGAATAACTCTTGCAGAAACTCTGTGAAACTCCGGGGAGATCTGCTGGGGATATTGTGGATGTAGCACTGAATTTGTGTCGGAAGTAACTTCCTTAAGGTGAAGATATGACGAAGCCACACCTAGAATTTTCAAGAGCACAAATCTGAAGAACCGAACGACAGTTTGCGCTGAAAAGTTGATCGATTGGTCACCACCAGCGGGTCACCAATCGATCAACTTTTCAGCGCAAACCGACATTTGGTTCTTCAGATTTGTGCTCTTGAAAATTCTAGGTGTGGCTTCGTCATATATTCACCTTAACTTCCGCTGCCTTTCCTAAGCGTTAAACATAACGTCGGAAGTAGTGCGATGTATATAGTATAGATTTACTATACAGCGCACTACTTCCGAAATTATGTTTAACGAATAGGAAAGGCAGCGGAAGTCAAAGAAGTTATTTCCGACACCAATTTGGTGCTAAATCCACAATATCCCGGGAGCTACGCCGGAATGAATTGCAGAAACTTATTTTAAAGTAATCCTGCGAGAAACTAACATAAATCTGCGATAATATCGGACAAATATCGAGGGAAAACTCCCGCAGAAATCCTGGGAAAAATGCAACAAAAAATTTGGGGAAAAAAACGCAGGAGGAACTGCGGGAGATATCCCGCGAGAGACTGTGGGAGCAATATCGCTGGGAGACATCTTGCAAATAATTCCTGCAAGATAACCCGGTGAAAAACTCCGGGCGAATTCTGATAAAATCCAGAAATCCTGGAAGATTTTCATGAAAACATTCCAGCAGAAATCTTCCACAGTAATTTCATAAGGAAAACTGAGAAAAAATCTGTGAAAAAATACGAAAGGAAACTTGCGAGAAAGCTTGGAAGGCATCTCTAAAAAAGTTTCAGGAAGAATTCCTGACGGTATGTTTTTGTAGAAATCCTGCAATTTTCAGCATTTTATCGAAATCGTCGACTAACCGGAAATATGTGCTTGATGTGCCAGCCCTTCTCTTGGTCCTCTAGCACGGTCTAAAAATAACTTGCTTCCGAATAATGGTCCAAGATAATCTGCAACTTCTACACGAAACCACAAGCGTCTAGTAAGAATCAGCGCTATGCGGAAAACTTTTTTCGAGAATTGAAAAAAAATAAGTGAATGGATATTCTTATTTTCTTCTATTTCTTTTTCGTTGAGAGTTGCTTTTTGCTTTAGAAAATCTGCGATTATCAATTTATCAATGTTAGGTATTCGTATATTTCGGTCGCATGATCCTTATAGTTCAGCTAATTGATGTAATTACTTCTTTAGCTTTTTATACGATACATAACGTAAAAGTCGTTGATTACCGAATGTATCCAGTTGAAATCGAAAAGGATAAAGGTAAAGGGTGCTAAATGCAACGACAAGATGGTATTAGAGTGCACACTAAAAAAAAAAACAAGTAATTTCGTGTTGTTACGCTTAATTCTTTACGAAATTGCCAAATTTTTCATAAAGCAATTTTTGATTTGCTCGTAGTTCACTGCAGTCTCTGACTATATTTAGCTCTTTAGATTTTTTTCCTGTGATGACAGTAAAAATGGAGGTTTAGTACAAATCTGATACCAGAAGCTCCTAACAATATCTAGCTGAACGTCTACTGGGACTCCACTGAGACAGTTATACAGTCTTATTGATTGTCCTTACATGAAATTCTATTTATTACTGCTAAAAAACTGATGATTTTGACATCTTTGACGTATTGAAAAAAGTGGATACAGAACAACAAGTTTGTTTTCCATTTGACAATTTTATCATCAACGAATATAAAAATAGCGAAATAAATTTGATATAGTTATTTAATATGGAGTTAGTTAACAATGTTTGTCGTTGAAAATCTCAAAAACTCTCAAAAGTCGCAATGAATATCTCAGTGTATTGCCAGTAGATGAAAGTTGATCATTTTATTAAAATACATTGGTGTATGTAATTAGTTCCAATCCAATTAATATCCTTTCATTATTATCCTTTTTTCCAGGTCGAACATTCTTTCCGCATGAACTAGCTGATTCATTCACTCAATGGAAAAGTAGATAATACACCAGATATCACCCAATAGCAGTCATCCACCGTAAAGTTAGTAACCTTCAGAGATCCCACCCTACAAAAAAACACAACAACTCACTGTCGTTGTTGGTCGTCCGTCGTGCTCACCATGCTGTAAGGAGAAGATCAGATCAGTGGTGTTACAGACAGACGACAAGCAACAATATAAGAAGTGCTGCAGCAGTGTTCCCAAACTACTACCATCGCGGAGGCTGGTCGGTCGGGTATAGGTAGTTGTGGTGGTAAGCTCCAGCAGAAGCAGCGTGCTTGCTGGCTGGCAGTACAAGCAAACCATCCGCCCGCAAGGGTGTGCAGTTTTCAGTTCCCGTGAACGAAACGAAGAACGGAGCTGACTTGTGCCTCACAGTTGCACACGTTCGATTCAGCGCCTTGTGTTGTTTTCACTACTGAAATTTGTTCGCGCGAGTGTCTGTGTTCAAGTCATCAATCGAAAGAAGTGTTAAGGAAATAAAGTGTAACTTAAAGGTATTAAACTTACTAAAAGTTTGTAAACCTTAAGGTGAAAGTTCAGATTCAAGAAGCTATCAATAATTTAATCCATCAATTCGTAGTTAGCAAAACAGTTATCCTTCTTCGAAAATTGCTTCGTGTTACTCTACTCAACATAGTGAAATTGAAGATAGTTTATCATACTTGTGTTGATGAAAATTGCCACTCAATATCCATGGGGAAGAATTGAAGCCAAGGCAAACCGTTCATTCTCGTATTTGCATGCGATGGTGTTGTTATTGTGATATCTCATGATAGTACGACAGTATGCTGAGTGAGCAGCAGTCAGTGCGCGGACGTTGGTTTTTGGTGTAAGTGAATCAGAAGAAATCCAGCGAAGCAGCGTAATCCAACAGAAGATCGTGACGGGGAAAGAGAAGCAAAGAATAAAAAATACATATTGAACGTCGGCGCTCCGCGCACATATTAGTTGTGATAGCGGTAAATAAATGTGAAGTGTGGTTGGGAACAGAGAGCAGATTTAGGAAGCTGCGTTGCTGGAACTACAGCAAGAAAAGATGAATAAATTAGAATATTCACGACGGAATGGCACTCAGAAGATCCGAATCACAAGTAAGTACACCTAACTTAAATTCTTATTATCTTAGATTGCAGCATTAAAGCCTGCAATTATGCACAATTTAATATATGTAAAGTTGTTTGCAAGAGTGCAAATAATTTGTGGTAGAAAAAGAAACAAAAAAAAGATTTTATATCGCAGATCAACTGAGATCCTCCGCATCTCATTTCTTATTTATGAAACTATCGCAATAATTCAGACTACGACATTTTCCCATAAGTAACGAATATTATCTAACGCATGAAAAATTAGCTAAAGTTAAAATTCACAAATAAAAAAATAAAATAAAAAGTATTACCTAACTCTATTTGTGTGTTTGAGTTAATTTCTGAATATGTATTGAAATGAATTTTAGAATACCTTGTGGTGTAGGGTAAGAAATCAAACTTTGAACTAGTCAAATTGTAATCTAAATTTGAACCATTTCGAAATTCATTAAAACGACGTACTTTTTAGGCAAATATTGTTCCGAAAAAGATGTTAAACAGCTTTCTGTAAAATAACCTGATAACATGGACTTTGAAAGCATTGAAAAAAGCGTTTTTGTCATGGAAAACAGGCAATTGAAAATTCACTGTGATTTCACCCATTTCCCCCCAGAGAAAGCAAATTTTCGGTGCACTCGTACAGCTCATGCATTGTATCACATGCAATATCTGAACACGTCAAATGAAAACTTATTTATCGTAGAATCGACCAACCGAATAATATTCCGCATTATTTGTCATAAAATAATCAAATTTAAGTGATTCTTACTTGGAGAATGTTATCTTAAGTTGAACCATTTGTAATCTAAATTTGAACTAGTAAACGGGGGTGAGCTTCTAGTGTTGGCCTGTAGATTGCGCTAGTGGTTGCTTTGTTTACTCTTGGGGGATGAAAAATTCCAAATTTAGTTTCCAAATTCCTAAAGAATTTCGAACATTCTGAGTTGGGATTCCACTGCCTAATGATAAATATGTATGAGAATTAGCAGATTCATGTGATTTTTCATTGTTTAGCATGGAATTGGCTGTTTTGTGAGTTGCTCGAGCTGCTGCCGCCAGTAGTTCAAATTAAGATTAAAATTGGTTCAAATTATGATTACGATGGTTCAAATTAAGATTAAAATCATTGTTGATAAAACATCAAATATTTCAATGAAATTCGGTGCAAATACAAACTTTTTTCCATTTAACAGAAAGCTTATACCCGTGGCTTTCATGTACATACGATTTTGCCGTAGTAAATCATTTCCATGTGGGAGAAAAAATCACTTAAAATTTGCACTGCTTCAGAAAGCCGCAATTTGGTTCAAATTTTGATTACCTACCCTACAGTCTCTTTTTTATTTTGCGGATAGAGATTCCAAATTTAAAAAAAAAAAAAAAAAACGAAATAAAATATGTTAAATCTTTGTAGGACTTTTTGATGGACTTATAACTAACTATGCGTCAATGCGTCTTGACTCGCCATTTTGAACTTTGGACGAAAACTTATTACTCCTTCGATTGGTTGGACAACACTGATATTTTTACGTTTTTACAGCTAGATATTTTTACGTTTTTAAATGTTGGTAGAATATGAAGAGCGAGAGAGTATGACATGATTTCTACAAGTAGTACTGATAGAACAATTCGACGATTTTACCGTATATTGCCAGGATCTAGGACTTGACTAGGAGCAATAAAAAAATCTGCTTGGTTCCCGGGATGAACTAGCATAGGGCTAAAAATCTCGTTAATACAGATAAAAAAAACCTGCTTGGTACATTTGTTTATTAGTTTTGATGTTAATGCGTTATCAATGAGACCACTGACATATTGGACGAGAATGACTTCTTTTCATAATGATCTACAATAAATGACGCCATAGTGACCAGCAATAACTAATATAATGAACATAACTACTTGACAGAATACTTCAATAGAGTAGAGACTTCATATTGGATATGACATGACACAGGGCAAAACAGTAACACTACCTAGGTTTGGAAACAAAAACCAATTTCACACTTTCTACCGTAGCCTTCCGGGTCAGTTTGCTACAGTGTCTTCTCGGATGCCACCCTATCCCTTCAGAAGGATTATGTCGTGTCCTATCCAAGGCCTAGTTTCAAAAGAAAAGAAAAATAAATATAGTAATATTTTTCATTTGTAGTGGATTGTTTTGAGTTATCAAAGAATCCTTAATAATGGTCACGACACATGAATTTATTTGCAGTGACGTGTGGCTGTGCATTGACATGCGTCGTGTTAACACTGCGATCCGGAGAGAGTATCATATGATACCTACTCTTGATGATCTTCTTGCAAGGTACTGTATCAAGATGAAGTTGTGAAATGAATAACATAAAATAAACTGAATGAATAATTAACAGGTTAAATGGATTCATGTGGTTCTCCAGGCTTGACATCAAATATGCGTATCACCAAACGGAATTGCATGAGTCAAGTCGACACATCACGACGTTCATTACGCACCTCGGGATGTTCCGATACACAAGGGTCAAGTTCGGAATCTGCAGCGCGTCCGAACACTTTCAAAGGATAATCGAACAATTATTGAGCGACTGTCCCAACTCCTTCAACTTTCAAGAAGACATCTTCATTTATGGGAAAACGGAAGCTGAACACGATGCCGCCTTGCAGCGCGTTCTACATACCCTGGAAGCCCACAACGTGGTACTAAATACGAAGAAGTGCAAATTCAAGGTACCGGAGATGGAATTTCTAGGGTACGATATTTCCCAACGCGGCGTTAAACCAACGGAAGATAAAATAATGGCCGTGCAGCAGTTCAGGTCACCCAGATCTGTGGAGGAGGTACGCAGTTTTCTTGGTCTTGTTGGTTACGTAGGAAGGTTCATTCCCGCTTTGGCTACCAACACATTCCATCTTCGACAGCTGACTGTTACCGGACAGAAATTCGACTAGTCGTTGAAGCACGAAATTGCGTTCCAAAATCTCAAGCAAGCAGTATGCTCCGCTCCAGTACTAGGATTTTTCGATAATAATTGACGAACTAGAGTAGTCGCAGATGCGTCACCAGTGGGTTAAGGAGCAGTCCTATTGCAGTTTGAACATGAATGCGATGATAAGCCGATCGTCATTTCGTATGCTAGCAACAGCCTATCTCCCACAGAGCGCAGATATTGTCAAACCGAGAAGGTAGCCCTCGCCATAGTTTGGAGCGTCGAGAAGTTTAAATTGTTCCTGCTCGGCAGGGACTTCGAACTCGAAACTGACCACCGTTCTTTAAGAGCGATTTTCAAGCCAACCTCGCAGCTTCCAGGTCGCATCAAAAGATGAGTACTCAGATTAGAACCATTCAAATTCAAGATTGTGTATAAGCCCGGCAAGCTGAACGTTGCGGACCCGCTTTCTCGTTTATCTCCAACAAATGATAATGAAGAAATCGATAAATGCGACGACAAGATCTTCATCAATGCCATTACGGATTCGGTTGCTGTGGATGTATCAGAAATCAAGAACGCAATAGACGAGGACCCGGAATTGCTTATCGTTAAGGACGCTCTGTTGACAGGAGATTGGGCAAATGAATCAGTCAGGGATGGTGCCAAGAAGTATACACCCTTCCGAAACGAGTTGGCTCTTGATAACGCGCCTGCGTGACAGAGTTTGGTGGCTTGGAATGTACGAAGATGCAAGAAAAACAGTTAAAAACTGTGAAGGCTGCCGTCTGGTTAGTAGACCCTCTGCACCCGAGCCAATGCGCCGTCGGGCCATGCCAAATATGCCATGGATAGCATGGATGTAGCAATGGACTTTCTGGGCCCGTTACCGTCGAACGTATATCTCTTGGTGATAGTGGATTACTATAGCCGATACAAGGAAGTGTGTATCATGAAGAGAATCACATCAGAAGAAACAATCAAACAAATCGAACCAATATTTGTGCGGTTAGGTTTTCCAAGAACGATCACACTGGACAACGGTCGTCAGTTTATCAGCACGGAATTTGAGGACTATTGTCGCACAAGAAACATAACTCTCAACCATACTGCTCCATACTGGCCGCAGGCGAATGGCGAAGTTGAGAGACAAAACAGCTCTGCTAAAACGATTTAAGATCAGCCATTCTTTAAACCGTGATTGGGAAACGGATTTGCTGCAGTATTTAATGATGTATAACACCACTGCACACTCAATTACGGGAAAGGCCCCATCGGTGATACTGCAAAATCGTTTAATTCGGTCCAAAATACCGACGATTGGCGACATAGAAACGGCGCCACCTGTTAGTTCCGAAGCTCAAGACAGAGATACCGTTTTAAAACATAGAGGGAAGGAAAGGGAAGATATCAGCCGTCATGCAAAGCCTTCAGAAGCTCAAGAAGGAGACAACGTCCTGTTGAAGAACCTTGTGTCGACAGGCACACTTACTTCAAGATTTAGCAGAACAGAATATAACGTAGTTGAGAGGAAAGGAAACCGCGTTACAGTATTTGATCCCGTATCCGGTGGCGTGCTTGAAAGAAACACGAAACAAGAAAATACCTAAACATCCTAACGATGAAGGAACACCAAGTGGCGTATGCGATGGAACAAACAATACTGTAGTCGGTCACGATCTGGAACCAGTGCAAACATCTCGTCCATCCAGCTCGATGTCTCGACCAACCTGGCAACGCGATTATGTTGTCAATCAACCATAATCTAGATAAAAAGAAAGATGTGGTGAACGATTCACTGATCCAAGCAAGCCGATGGTACAGTAGAGCATTCGTGAATTAGTATCTCTGGTGTGTAGACGTACCTACGTCAAAGTGCTACGAAGTTCTTAGTGTAGTTTCTATAGAGTTTAAATAAAAGCTTATCATTAGATTCTAACAGTTGATTAAACTCCAAAGTATCACACAATGCAACTGCCCCAAACACGCGTCACTTTTCTTTTTTTTCGCCGGACAATTCAACCCGATCGAGATCCCCATCGCAACAGCACCAAACACGCGTCACTTTTCACTTTTTCCGCCGAAGAATCTAAAAGGCGCGAAATGTTGCTAACTGACAAATTGACAGATGGAATTCGTGAAAAAAACATCGCGTTCTGGGCCCTGTAGCATAATCGGGCTAATAATATTAGCTACAACTTACAAGTACTAATATTACAAGTGCTAATAATTTGTGTTGCATAAAGGCTCAATTTTCCACTAATATTATTAGCACTTGTAATATTAGTGACCATGAAAATACAAGTTGTTTTGGTTCATTTACCTGTCAAAATTCTTCCGACAGTTCACTATTAATTTGAAATGGCAGTTGATGTTTGTTTATATTCTGCATTTTCCGCGTAACATCCGGAAATAACTTCATTTATTCCGAAGTTTTGCATTCTTTATACGATAGATGAAGAAAAGCATATGCTGTTTGGATAATTTTCGGCCGCTCTGACGAAATATTTTTTTACAAAGTATGGCACTGCAAGTACCTAGATTTTTAGTAAAATGTCCCAAAGATTGAATAGTAATGGTTGAAAAACAATGTATAAAGATTTGGCAACATGTATTATGCTTCTTGTTTAAATCCCAAGTGATCTGGGATGCAAAAATTGAGCTTTTACTTACTTTTATATGTCGCAACTCGATTCGAATTAGTGTATGTATATTGTAGCTCTTGATTAGCTTAATGATGCGCAATACAAGCAATTAATTCAAACTTATTTCGCATCTGCAACTTTACCTGTGCTTATGCAGTGACCATAATAATTATAACTTTACCAAGAACCTCCAATCAAAGATGGGTATTGTAGAAACTTTCGAGAACTTGAGAGACTCAGCAGAAATTATATTTTGGATACAAAGTGTTCATCAATGCAATTTTCTCTTCAATGAGTTTCGAATACATACTGAAAACTGGAATTAAGGTTGACATGTTAGATAAATAATATCTTTTGAGTTCATCAAAATGGTAAATCGATATATTCAAACCAAATATGACTTCTGCAATACTTTTCTAACTTGTAAATTATTTTACAAGACCTTTGAGACTTGTAATCAAAAGTACAAGTCATAGCTAATATTTTATACTTGTAGTTTGTTTATGCAACATACACTTGTAAATTCTACTAATAATATTAGTCCATCAGACTTGTAGTATTGGACTTGTAACTTGTACTTGTAGTATTTTTATGCAACAGAAAATTATAAGTTACAAGCTACAAGACTAATATTATTAGTAAAATTGTCATTATGCTACAGGCCCCAGGTGTCCACGGTGTGGCTTCCTATTCCGCAGAATCAGTCAACAAGTATTATAAAAAACGTTTTTCCTATTACAGTAAGGACCCGATTATGTCAGCCCCATTTTGCGACGAACTTTTTGCTCTCATCATCTAACGGTTTAATATTTACCAATTCATTTAAGATCATCATCAAACTACTGCTGAAAGGCAGAACATAGAGGGATAAAAAGTATGGATATCTGTTTAAATTTTTGAGGGGAGCAAAAAATGTGTTCCGGAAAGGGGCTGATAAAATCGGGTCACTTATGTATTCTCTAGAAAGGCTTGAAGGAGAAAAGCCGAGTATTACTTCAACAATTCTGTAATAATTGCCTAAAAAAAATCTGTAATTTTTTCAATTAATTCTTCTTTCTCAATTTTAAAGGGATCACAACAAAAAATATTCAAACTCTTACATCATTTTACTCTTACATATCTATGCTTTCGTTTATACTTTCTTCAAGAATTTCACCAAAAATCTTCATAATAAGTTCTCCAGGAAGAGCAAAGGAAATTCCTCAAGAGTGTATCCATAAAAAAACTACCAAATGTTACCCTTTTTGAAATTAATTAGTTTATAATTAATCCATTGTTTCTCTTTTTCAGTTCTTTGCGCACGAAACCTGGCACGAAAGGATTTGTTCCGTAAGTATTAAAATTTAAGAATCCTGTTTGGTATTCTCATACTTCTCATACACATAACATTATTACCGTATGTAGCTTACCAAGTGGCTTACGGTATTCATTACTCAAATAAGAGTCGGATAGTCACACTTATTATCTAGTACACTGTTGAATTTCTATTGATCATTTACTGTGTCATGTGTGCTTGCACTGCAGCATAGGACTAGTATCCATTTTCCAGATAAATTTTCCATAAACTTCCCTTGGCAGGGTGGCAGTGACAGTTGTCAAAAATCAACACTACCATAGCTGCCTGTACACATTTCCAAGTCAATCTTATCATGTCCTATTTCGAGCAACAGCCATAATAAATAATTGCTCTATTTATCATTATCATCGTTCTGGGATTTGAATGGCACAATAGAATTCAAAGTATACCCACGCAACAACACAGAACCCAAAACTATCATCGAAACTACTTGCCGTTTCGGGGTAACATTTCGTTTCTCATTCTACACCGTTTTTGTGCTGTCGAAAATGGTTTTGCAATGATAGCTGTTCGCTCCATAGAACCCCTCTGGGTGCTATACGACCTATATTGCATTCATGAGCCCAGTTCGCCTTGGTACCGTTGAAAAAATGGAATACCGTGCCATGGGAGCACATTCCAATGTCAACGCTGCTATACTATAGGAGCGATTCTCGCTGCTTTCTGTTTTATTTCTATTGTTTCGAGCGTGCTTGACAAGCGACTCGTTATACTATGGCTGCTAGGTAGCTACCATTCCCGAGAGCGAATATGATCGGGTGCAATGACAGTTAATGGAAGCTATTTTCACTTGGGTGAAACTGATAGTACCATTCAGCCAGTGCAGTGCAGTGGCTCTGCGCTGTGGCTGGTTGGTACGACAAAGTTGAAAGAGTGAAGCACTCAAGACGACGATTACGACAGCGAGATGCGGTACATAGTGCTTTTCGGCATCATCGAGCGTTGCAAATCTGTCGCCCGTAGAGCGCCGGAGATGGGCACCAGAGGTGAACAAACGAACCAGAATAAGGTCAGGAGATTCCATCGACTGTGTAGCAACCTTTTGGTTTGGTTATACTGCACTCTTTTTGGAGTGAATGTAGTCAAGATTGGGTTCATATCGGAACGATGAACTGCTGCAAACTTTAGATGGTTATTGGCTGATATATTTCGTACAGATTGCGTATTAAAATTTTCATTACATCTTCGTAAAAGTTGGTCAATTATGTCTAAAATTGATGCAATTACCCTTTCACAAATCACAAAACTGTTCAATACTTCTAGAACAATTTGAATTGATATCTCTTTAGTATTCAAGTGTACATTCGTGATTCACTTTGAAAACTTCCAACTGTATGTACAGTTTTGCATAGGACGCGTTAGCCGTTTTACTAGTTTCAAGTCATACCCGTGGCAAGAAGATCAATACACTAGACGACGTGGCATTAAAATGCAGCAGCAGCACCGTTGCCGACTGGCACAGACAGAAAGAATGGGCCAATAAAAAGTGAGAATCGCTTACGAAGACCACCAAGACATGGCCGGCCATCGAAGGCTTATAGGGCGAGCAACTCAACTGCAGCCCTAGCCCCAAAAGTCGTGCCGTCTGGGAGTGGCAGCAAACTGGCATTAAGGTTTTTTTTCCTCTGCTTGATTGTTCGTTCAATTGCATCTTCTCGGTTTTTGGTAAAACAGTTTAAGCAATCCGCTGACTATCGGTTGGTCGGCCGGCTTCCACAGATCACGATGATTGGCCAAGCGTAAATGATTTCTTCCGCACTACCTACTGCATTCGAGAGAGCCTACGGCTGCAAGTGGTGAAAAATTGAAACGGTGGTTTTTGTTGTGTTTTGGTTTCGATTTGAAGAGCTCATTTGCTGGATTCGGAGAGAAATCTGGGAAATTAATGCAGAAAAAAAAATAAGTTTCTGCGGTTACGAACGTACCGGGTGTGACCTTGCGCTAAAGCAGAAAATGATGTGTTAATCCGAGTTTGAGGCTTACGTGAGCACGGTTTGTAACCAGTCACAAGATATTTTCTCATTTAGTCGCGTTCTTCATACGTACTTTTTTTCCTAAAATTGTAAACAATTGCGGGTTTGCTTCAGTGATCACCTAATGACTTTTAAATTCATTTTTTTAAGATGACCCATCACTCATCACACCAAAAACCTCTCTTTGTGAGCAGGCTTGTCCGCACTGAGCGCATGGAAATTCTGCTCTTTGTATTTACACCATCAAGCACAACATACATTAGAAATCTTTTCATCTTATCAGATAAGGCATTTTATGAGACGTTTCAAATCA